>NC_057399.1:52972638-53272638 GCF_019320065.1 Cervus canadensis
GAATTCATTTGAACCAGTCCTAATGAGATGGATGAAACTGGAGCCCCTTATACAGAGTGAAGTAAGCCGGAAAGATAAAGAACATTACAGCATACTAACACATATATATGGAATTTAGAAAGATGGTAACGATAACCCTATATGCAAAACGGAAAAAGAGACACAGAAATACAGAACAGACTTTTGAACTCTGTGGGAGAATGTGAGGGTGGGATATTTCAAAAGAACAGCATGTATACCATTTATGGTGAAACAGATCACCAGCCCAGGTGGGATGCATGAGACAAGTGCTCGGGCCTGGTGCACTGGGAAGACGCAGAGGAATCAGGTGGAGAGGGAGTTGGGAGGGGGGATCGGGATGGGGAATACGTGTAAATCTATGGCTGATTCATATCAATGTATGACAAAAAAAAATAAATAAATAAATAAAAATTAAAAAAATTAAAAAAAACAGGATATTAAGTAGTGTGCAATATACTCATAACTCTGTTCCAAAATGGGTCTCTCTGCAGACAAGTCTAAGATACGCAGGAGAAATAAACTGAGCCTATCACATTCAGTTTATCTTTGAGACATATTTTATCAATCAGATAAGCCACTCCTTTTCAAAGAGATAGAATGAATAGAGGTGACACAGACATGAGAAGGGAAAACATCTTAGACTTGAGGTAGAAGATAAGAGTCAGCACCTCCATACCTCTCAGTCCTTTCCAGAGCCCAAGGATCAGGACTGTAGTCTACTCAAGACGTCAACTGAAAGAAAAAATTTGCTTTGCATGAGACAAAAACACTGATATTCTTGACTCTATAAACAGGGGATGGAAAAGCCAGAAGTGACAGGCAGGCTCACCAAGATGAACAGTGGCTAAACAGATTGGGAAGGAGGGCCAGTGAAATTCCATGGTGTAGGGTGACTACAAGATTTTTCAGAACAGTGATGAAAAATTTTAAAGTCACTTGCATTATTGAGATATTTCTCCCTTTCCAAATTTTAAATAAGGCTATTTCACATATAAATGTATGAATTTATACTTCATGTATAAATTTTTTCTGAGTAACATTTCTATGCCTATGTTTGTGTATAAGTCAAAGCAAATGTGAAATTTTCCATCAGGATGAATAGAATTAAGAGTAAAGTTTGCATGGGTAGAAACAAGAGCACAAAGACCAAAGTAGCCATGAAAATGTCCCCTTGAATTTGCAGAAGTCTTTTAAAGGGCTTTGGACCTTTATACACCATGGAAATGATGGGAGTGTGTGTGCGTTTGTCCCTCAGTCGTGTCTGACTCTGTGCGACCCCATGGACTGTAGCCCGCCAGGCTCCTCAGTCCATGGGATTCTCCGGGCAAGAATACTGAAGTGGGTTGCCATTTCCTTCTCCAGGGATTGATGGGAGCTATGTAGCCTACTTTGATCTAGATCTTGAGAGAAAGTGAAAACCCAGACCATTTATGTGTGTAAGAGCCAGAGATGAGATTGACCTAGGAATGAACTGGAGACATTACCTACTGGAATCTATATTCATATCTTATCTAGCATAATATACATAACTTGCAATATTCTATCCAGCCAAATGATATAAAAGAATAATTTAATACCACTAAAATTTTCACTTCTAAATTCGTTGAATGTCTACAGCATGTCATTTACTACACTGGGCACTAGAAGTACAACAAGGATCCGTACCCTCACGGAGAAGCATCAGAAACAATTGATGCTCAGGCTCCCATATTAAGCAGGTAGTATGATGTGATGGAAAGCCAGCATCACTAAAATCAGAATTGAATTCATATGTCAACTCATTCCTACCTAGCTATGTTAAGTGTGACTTGTAAGTTTTAGGACTCAACTTTTTCTATTTCAAGATGAGATGGATGAATGGATGATATCTAATATTTCCTACAATTCAAATATACCATGATGTGTAGTTTATTACTGGGGGCTTTGTAATATGAGAAATCCATGTAAAATTCTTATTGTTTACTACAATCAGAAACCAAATGAATAAGTACCAAAATCATTATTGGTCCTATAAAAAAGAATGTGACTGAAGACAATGCAACACACAATCCCAAACTAAGTTTCTAAAATATGGATTTTTTTGTAAATCTCCATTGGCAACAACAACATCTGGGCTAAACTGAGAATTTGAAAAGGAAAAGGAGGAGAAGATACTAACATAGTTTAACCACCACAGTGAACCAATACCTATGACAGGTGCTTTATATATCTTTCCTTATTTAATTCTCACTGCAATGCAAGAGATGGGAACTGTTAAACACCTCTATAAAAGGATATATGCAAAATAAGGAACAAGAAGCAATTTGTACAGTCTCAAAGGGCAGGAGAAGAGGTTTGAATCCAAGCTTTCTGATTTCATTCACCATGTTTCTCTCACTATATCAAACTTTTCTATGTATTAATAGAAAGGTCATCCTACATTTTCTTTGATCTTTCTTTTCTGCATATCTGTTTTCCTTCCATCTCCCTCCTCTTCCCAAGATGAGGAAAGGACAAAATTGCCAAAGATATGCTATTTAAAGTAAGTGAATATCTTTACTTGAATTTACAAGTGACATACCTATGTGTCCACAATCATATTTACAAGCAGAACATTGCTCACCTCCTTGCCTAAAGAGTCATTATTCTAACTTCGATCACCATGAATTGACTTCACCAGTTTCTAAAATGTATGGACAGAGAATAAAATATATATTGTTTTCATTTGGGCTTCTTTCACTCAAATTATGTTTATGAGATCTACCCATGGTGTTAACTACTGTAGTAAATTTTCACTGCTCTGTAACATTAAATTATATGGATGTACTTCAATTCTATTACTGTTAGATATTTATGTTATTTCCAGGTTCGGGCTAAGAACATACTTTCATATGCCTTCTACTAACATGTGATTTTTTTTTCCGGTCTACCCAGGGGAATTGTTGGGTCACAGTTAACTGTTGTAGATTGAAATTTTAGCTGAAGCTCTTTACCCCTTTTCTATCTCCTCTGCTATGTGACTTTGCAGTTGCTTGCATTAAAGGCAGAATATAATCCCCCAACCTTAAACTTTGGGCTTGGTATTGGAATTTGTGTTGGCCAATGAAACATGAACAGAAGTGATAGTTTGCCAGTCCCACTCCCAGGCCAAAGAAGCACTGCAGATTTTCTGCTATCACTATGAAATGAGCTCTCACTGAGTAGCTAATGTCGTTTTAAACTTGGGCTCCAGAATGAAAATAGCTAGTACACATCTGATCCCAACCTACCCAAAGGGGCCAAACCCAAGAGACACGCTGCTTAAAGCAGAGTCATGCTGAGTTCAGCTTAGATCAGCTAACCCTAAGGCAGCCTGGCAACATATAGCAGGAAATATTTCTGATTGTGGTAAAACACAGAAACGTAAGATTTATCATCTTACCCATTTTTATTTATTTTTTCTAATTTCCAATTTACTAAATTGTTGGAAGTAAAGCAAACAAAACCTTAAGAAAGATATTTGCAGCTTCAAATGTAGCAACAGAGGAACAACACATAAAGCACCATGAAAAATCACAGTAACATATATCAGAAAAAATTTTTTCTTCTTTTTTTTTTCCATTTATTTTTATTAGTTGGAGGCTAATTATTTTACAATATTGTAGTGGTTTTTGTCATACATTGACATGAATCAGCCATGGATTTACATGTATTCCCCATCCCGATCCCCCCTCCGTATATTATCTAGGGTGAAACAGATCACCAGCCCAGGCTGGATGCATGAGACAAGTGCTCGGGCCTGGTGCACTGGGAAGACCCAGAGGAATCGGGTGGAGAGGGAGGTGGGAGGGGAGATCGGGATGGGGAAACATGTAAATCCATGGCTGATTTGTGTCAATGTATGACAAAAACCACTACAATATTGTAAAGTAATTAGCCTCCAACTAGTAAAAATAAATGAAAAAAAAAAAAAGAAAAAGCAAAAAAAAAAAAAAAATCTTACCCATTTGAAGTGGGCAACTCAGCAGTGTTAACGCACATTCACACTACTGTGAAACAGGCCTCCAGACCTTCTTCATCTTACAAATCTCCAAGTCTATAATCATTAGACAACAACTCTGCTTTTCTTAAGTGAAATAACCCAGTGACTCAGACACACACACATGCGAACACACACACACACAAGCAAGAAACTTACCTCACTATGCTAATAGGAGAATACACATGTTCCATTATGCTAGACCCTAACAAATGGTTTTTCAAAGTGGCTGTACCAATTTGTAATCCCGCCAGCACTGTATGGGAATTCTAGTGGCTCCACATGTGCAACTGTGGCTGAGAGTCAGATACATCCTCCTTTCCTCAGTGGTTGTTCTTCCACATCCTCCAGCTTCCTGCTCCTGTGCAGTTAGGAGGAGAAACCTCAACCTGAAATAATGTTCTAAATCATCTTCACTTGAGACACTCTAGTGCACACACTTCAACAGCTGTACTAAACTTTTCATGATACTAATGAGGTGGAGTACCGTTCCATAAGCTAATCAATCAATTGAATTTCCTCTTTCCTGAAAGTCTTGTTTGATATTTTTGCCTGCAGAGAAATAGGGTATCACTTTTCCTTATTGATTCACAGAAAACTATTAACATTTTGAATATCAAGATTGTGTTGGTTATGTGCACTTCAAACATTTTATCTGACTCTAAAAAGTAGGTTTGTACTCTATTCAAGTGTCTTTTGAGGAAGAAAATTCTCACTTTTTCAATAAGTATAGTATAGTAATCTATTTGCAGTCATCCATCCACATCCAGGGTCTATACATTCAGGGATTCAATGAACCTTTGATCATTTAGTATGCTTAAGACTGGAGATGGCTGAATCCAAGGATGTGGAATCCATGGGTACAAAGGACCAACTATGGGATTTGAACATTCACGGATTTTGGTATTGGTGACAGATCCTGGAACCAATTCCCTCTTAGATACTGAGTGATGACTCTACTTGACTATGGGTGAGGGGAAAAGAGAGAGTTCAAAATTCTAAAGAAAGAGTTTACATTGCTTCTTTAGAAGGTCACAATGAACATAATATTCAAATTTTCAAAAAAAATCTTTACAGAACTAAATCAGTGTTTACAATCTGCATTGTGGTGCATTTATGACATAGCTGCCTTAAGAAACTTTTCCTACCTGAAATTTTCCCCACATGGAAAGTTATTTAGATAACATTTCTTTGACACCCTCACTTCATTCTCCTATGATAGCTTAGTGCGGGGAAGAAAAATAACAGTGTCTCTCTGATTTTGAACTAAAAATAAACAAAAGGTGTCTGAATGTTTCATGGGTAAAAGAGACCCAGCTGCATCATAATTCCGTTTTTCTTCCTTGGTGAAAATATTGACTCCTCCTGTTCTCATAGCACAGTTTACAGTACAAGCATACCTCTGAGATATTGCAAGTTCAATCTTGGCCCATAGCAATAAAGTGAATATCGCAATAAAGCAAGCCACAGAATCTTTTTGGTTTTTCAAGTGCATATGAGTTACATTTACACTATACTATAGTCTATTAGGATCCAATTTTTTTTCCATTTATTTTTATTAGTTGGAGGCTAATTACTTTACAATATTGTAGTGGTTTTTGTCATACATTGACATGAATCAGCCATGAAGAAAACATACATACCTTAATTTATAAATACTTGACTGCTAAAAAATTGCTAATCATCACATGCTGCTGCTGCTGCGTTGCTTCAGTCGTGTCCGACTCTGTGCGACCCCATATGAGCCTTCAGCAAATCATAATTTTCTTTGCAATAGTAACATCAAATTTAACTGATAATAGATCAATACAACAAATATAATAATGAAAGAGTTTGAAATATTGCAAGAATTACCAAAGTGTGACACAGAGGCACAAAGTGAGCAAATGTTGGAAAAATGGTACCAATAGACTTGCTTGATATAGAATTGCCATGAACCACCAAATTCTTTAAAAAAAAGTTACATCTGCAAAGTACAATAAAAAAGTGCGATAAAACAATATATGCCTGTATTTTGCGTTTCCATTGAATATTAGGTAAAGGTTAAATTTCAATATTAAAAGTAGAATCAATACAGGTTTCAGGACCTTGTAGAGTGAAGATGAGGACAAGAACAGTGATAAAAAAGGGCAAGAAAGGGAGGAGGGACAGGAGGAAGAAAAATATGGAATAGAAAGAAAAACAGGCTGAAAAAAGAAAGGTGGAGAAAGGACAAGACAAAGGAAAACAACACGAGATAGTAACAAAATACACTTGGCATCTTTGAATAATACTATGAGTCTTCATTAAATGCCAATCCTTATGTGTTATTTCAAAATACAGTTGACCCTGGAACAATGGAGGAGTTAGAGGTGGCTGACACCTGTGTAGGTGACCCCCAATCCATGCACACTGGAAATTAACTTTACAGTCAGCACTCTGTACCCACAGTCTCGCATGCACAGATTCAACCAACCACAGATCCTTAGTACAGTGTTACATAATTATTAAAGAAAAATTCACATATAAGTGAACCCACAATGTTCAAAGCTATGTTGTTCAAGGGTCAACTGTACACCATCTATTTTGCAAGCATTTCATGTTATGCCCGTTTTCAGTAAGTTTTAGGCTGGCTGAATGCCTAAAATATGCTTTGGACCCATTATGAAACCTAACATAGATAGTAAAAAGAGGTTAACACTCTAGTTTCTTTTATGACAAATTTTTACTAAAACCTCTTCTAATTTAAGAAAAATTTCAGATCTGCACAGTTAAAAAACACAATAAATCAATATATATCCTGTCCACTGCTATTGAACAGTGGATAAAAATTTGGTGTCTTTTATTGAGGTATCCTTTTTGGTGCTCAGTCATGTTTCAACTCTTTTGTGACCCCATGGAATGTAGCCCCCCAAGCTCCTCTGTCCATGGGACTTCTCAGGCGAGAATCCTGGAGTGGGTAGCGTTTTTCTTCTAGAGGGCATCTTCTTGACCCAGGGATCAAACCCGTGCCTCCTGTGTTGGCAGGCAGATTCTTTACCACTAGCACCACCTGGGATTACCAATAGAGCTAAAGTTCAACTCACTATCCCTTTAAACTGACTAAGTTACCAGGAGACACTGGAAGTTTTGGTGCACATGACTCTCATGAAGTTTCAGTGCCTCTAGGTCTTCCTTCTTTACTACAACTTTGGTGGTGATGGTTTAGTCACTAAGTCATGTCTGACTCTTGAGACCCTATGGACGGTAGCCCACCAGGCTTCTCTGTCCATGGGATTTCCCAGGCAAGAATACTGGAGTGGGTTGCCATTTCCTTCTCCAGGGGATCTTCCCAATTCAGGAATCGAACCCAGGTCTCCTGCATTGCAGGCGGATTCTTTACCAACTGAGCTGCAAGGAAAGTCACTACAACTTTGGACAATCCAAATCCATCTAGATAACAGAGGTGGCCCTTGTTCATGCTGCCCTCTCCTCTTCTAATGCACCCCACCATAAGGATTCGTTTTTATAGCTTTGACCTTTAGTACCACCACCTAGTATGTCCCTGTAATTCTTCCATTATCATTAAAGTAAGGATAAATATATAAAATTTTATATTATGCCCTTTTATGATTTTTATATTTCATTCTTACTATTAGTCAGTTTATTTGGAGACTAATTTGTCTTTACATGATAACTGTATGTATCTCTACCCTGATCCTTCATGGATTTGAGGATCTTAAAGTGTTTACTAGGAGTAGGAAATGGAAACCCACTCCAATACTCTTGCCTGGAAATTCCATGGACAGAGGAGACTGGCGGTCTACAGTCCATGGAGTTGCAAAGAGTCAGACATGACTGAGTGATTAAACACGGGTTTACTATCACAGAACACTCTTTCCATTTTCTTTCTAGGTTATTTGTATACTGGCAGCACATGGCAGGCACTGTTAGATGTGTGTTGAATGAGTTAATGCACAAAGCATATTGCATAAATGAATGAATGAATCAATCCATCAAAATCTATAACAAATATTTATAAAGCCAGAATCTAAATTCAAGATTTCTCATACCAACTTCACAGTACTTTCCACTGATCCAAATTAAATATCAAAATAGACTATAGAGGTCTGAATATACTATTCATATTGTTCGGTCAGAAAGGAAAAAATGTTATACCAGATTAAGATGTCAGATTGATTCTTAGCACGTCCTCATCCTGTATTTTATATAATTTTAGGGCACAGAAAAATGCATAACTGAAATTCTACATCAGTTAATATCAAATGATTCCAGTATGTTTTTAAGATTTTGGTTTCAGGAGTGAAACAAATGGATCATGGAGAATGAATGCAGTAGATCATTACACAAGCGATCAGTCAGCATCTTTGCCTACGCATTAAGGTTACTGAGTGAACAGCTCAGATTTATAATAGCTGAATTTCATGCCAACCTAAAAACCACAACCTAGCCTGAGTTATCATGAGACATCAAAAAGAAAGTATGGTGATAATATATCCATCCAATTGCTACATAAACGGAAATACTGTAAGAAAGTTGGCTGAACACCTTGATAACCTAATTCATAATGTCTCTAAAAAGCCATACAATGATTTAGGGGAAATAATGAATGCCAGATAAAGATATATATAATTTAAGAAATATATGTATCATACATATTTAAGTCTTGAAACTCAAGCACTGTATTAGATTTGTCTAGAACGGTCTACTAAAAGCTAAAATGATCTGATTTTTTCTGCTGTCAAGACATCTTTACACAGTTTTATTAAAGTTACTAAGTTTGAAAATTTATCTTCCTCAAGTTTTTCTAAAGAGAATTTCAGATGCAGCGATACTACACTGGCTTTCAAGACAGACAAACCAGACTTACAATGTTACCCTAAGTAAATTAATTTCTCTGAGGTTCAGTTTCCTCAGTATATGAAATTGGCATAATTACACTGCAGCAAAAGCAGGGCAGTGTGTTCACCGAAACCAGAGTCATTTTTATCTTGGGAAGACTGGCTGACTACATTTCCCAGCCTCCATCATGGTAAGTTTGGGGTATGAGACTCAACTGGTCAATGAAACATTGGGGAAAAGTAACTAAGCCATTAATAAGCCTGGTCTTATTTCCTAAACTTCATTGAAGGAATGATGCTGAAGCTGAAACTTCAATACTTTGGCTACCTGATGCGAAGAATTGACTCCTTGATGCTGGGAAAGATTGAAGGCGGGAGGAGAAGGGGACAACAGAGGATGACATCACCGATGCAATGGACACGAATTTGAATAAACTCCGGGAGTTGGTGATGTGGACAGGGAGGCCTGGCATGCTGCAGTCCATGGGGTTGCAAAGAGTCGGACATGACTGAGCAACTGAAATGAAATGATTTCCTAAAAGATTCTTTTTAATGTTTCATATGCAGCACTAGTGAAAAAGAACCCACCTGCTAATGGAAGAGACAAAACAGATGCGGGTTGGATCCCTGGGTCAAGAAAATTCCCCTGGAGGAGGGGATGGCAACCCACTCCAGTATTCTTGCCTGGAGAAACCCATGGACAGAGGAGCCTGGCGGGCTACAGTCTAAGGGGTTGAAAAGAGTCGGACACAGCTGAAGTGCCTTAGCACAGCACACACTTCTTTCACCTGCTAATCAGTCTTCTTGCATAGACCTCAAGGTCACTGAGGGTGGTAGAATCATAAGACAGAAGAAGCCTGGACTCTGAATAATGCTAATGAATAGAACTTGCTTGTTCAGGCCTCCATATCAGGCCAACCCTCACTGACGTATACTGGACTGTGACATGAGTAAGGATATTTTACTGAGTTGAGCCACTAATATGTTGTGAACATTTATTACGGCAGTAAGCCTACTTCAACTAATGCAAAAATATACTTTAAAAATCGAGGGAGGGATAAAATAAACTAATGACTATAAGAACCTCGATGGTGGTGGTTTAGTCACTAAGTCATGTCTGACTCTCGTGAACCCAGGACTGTAGCCTGCCAGGCTCCTCGGTCCATGGGATTGATCTCCCAGCCAAGAATATTGGAATGGGTTCCTTCTCCAGGGGATATTCCCAGTCCAGGGATTGAACCCAGTCTCCTGCAGTGCAGGCAGATACTTTACCAACTGAGCTCTACCTTAAGGCAGTTTAATATAGTATCTGGGACTTACTATCAGGTTAGTTCTCTTTCCTGTGTTTAGCAGGGTGATCCAAACACATCCAGTCTCTACATTTCATATATATATATATATATGTATATTTTTTACATTCTTTAGCCTATGAATTCTGCACTCATCTCAACGCTAGTAAAGTAATGCTCAAAATTCTCCAAGCCAGGCTTCTGCAATACGTGAACCATGAACTTCCAAATGTTCAAGGTGGTTTTAGAAAAGGCAGAGGAACCAGAGCTCAAATTGCCAACATCCGTTGGATCATTGAAAAAGCAAGAGAGTTCAAAAAAAAAATCTATTTCTGCTTTACTGACTACAGCAAAGCCTTTGACTGTGTGGATCACAATAAACTGTGGAAAATTCTGAAAGAGATGGGAATACCAGACCACCTGACGTGCCTCTTGAGAAATCTGCATGCAGGTCAGGAAGCAACAGTTAGAAGTGGACATGGAACAACAGACTGGTTCCAAACAGGAAAAGGAGTATGTCAAGGCTGTATATTGTCATCCTGCTTATTTAACTTATATGCAGAGTACATCATGAGAAATGCTGGGCTGGAGGAAGCACAAGCTGGAATCAAGATTGCCGGGAGAAATATCAATAACCTCAGATATGCAGATGCCACCACCCTTATGGCAGAAAGTAAAGAAGAACTAAAGAGCCTCTTGATGAAAGTGAAAGAGGAGAGTGAAAAAGTTGGCTTAAAGCTCAACATTCAGAAAACTAAGATCATGGCATCTGGTCCCATCACTTCATGGCAAATAGATGGGGAAACAGTGGCTGACTTTGTTTTCTGGGCTCCAAAATCACTGCAGATGGTGATTGCAGCCATGAAATAAAAGGATGCTACTCCTTGGAAGAAAATTTATGACCAACCTAGATAGCACATTAAAAAGCAGAGACATTACTTTGCCAACAAAGGTATGTCTGGTCAAGGCTATGGTTTTTCCAGTGGTCATGTATGGATGTGAGAGTTGGACTGTAAAGAAAGCTAAGCACCAAAGAATTGATGCTTTTGAACTGTGGTGTTGGAGAAGACTCTTGAAAGTCCCTTGGACTGCAAGGAGATCCAACCAGTCCATCCTAAAGGAGATCAGTCTTGGGTGTTCATTGGAAGGACTGATGCTGAAGCTGAAACTCCATTACTTTGGCCACCTGATGCGAAGAGCTGACTCATCTGAAAAGACCCTGATGCTGGGAGGGATTGATGGCAGGAGGAGAAGGGGATGACAGAGGATGAGATGGTTGATGGCATCACCGACTCAATGGACATGAGTTTGGGTAAACTCTTGGAGCTGGTGATGGACAGGGAGGCCTGGCATGCTGCAATTCATGGGGTCACAAAGAGCTGGATACGACTGAGCAAGTGAACTGAACTGAACCCTATAGATTCTTGACCCTTTTCCAATTATGTGTAAAAAAATAAATACCTTCTTCAGATAATTAACTTCACAGTGATAGTGTACAATTGTTTCTTAAAGGCTATTTCCTATTATTAAAATCACCACATTTTACCTTTTTGCCCAACTCTTTTTTACACATACAGATAATTTGAAATATGGTTCAGGGAAATAATGTGATACACAATGTCATTTGAATGTATGCCATAATATTTAAACCCTAACTTGAAATTATTTTTCTAATGTTACATTAGAACAAATCTATGACTGACAGAAAGTTTGTGTAACTGTAACAAATTACACAGGGGACAGCCAAGCAGACACTGCCCTCTTGCAAGTACAGAAAATGAGGGGGACAGCAGAATGCCTGTTGATAACTTAATCACTATTAAAATGTGTGAGGTGATTCCAAAATAAATCAGGATGCTGTGGTCTACTTTTTTTTTTTTAATTCCTCTTTAGCAAAACCCATTTTAAAATGGGGGGAAAAAAGCAGTGGTGGAGTGGAGCCATTGATCTAGGCTAAGGGAATTTATGATCTGAAACTCACTAAAATTTGTTTTGAATTACCCTGTGCACATTTCACACTTTGAAATGAGCATCTGAGGAGTTTTACACATATAGATATATTTGTTGGCTTCCTGACATTAATCCAAGTCTTTTTACCAGGTTATTTGCAAAAGCTTTATGGCTGTGACCTCTGCATTCAGAATAGAAATGTTCCCGAAAATCTGGACACAACTTTAAAAACCAAGAATCAGTGTCACTTTGCCACTGGCTCTCATTGTTTAAGTCTGCCTTTTACTGCATGCCTACTGTGAACCAATCTTGTGGAGAACTCTGCATGTGCTATTTTATACACTCCCCGTGACAAGCCTATGAGGCTGATAGCAACATCAATCACTACACTGCACAGGAGAAGGCTAAGACTTAAAAGAGGTTCAATCACTGCTCTTGACCCTAAAACCCAAGAGCTTTCTGGTCTAAGTGAGGTTGTCAATAATGAGCACAGAGATAACAGATATGTTATGGTATGCGTCCGCTGTCGCTGCAAAACTGCACTTTCTCCTCTATCACTAAGAGTGTGAGTGTGTGTTTTCCTATCTGTAGATCTCTCTTCCTGCCACTCATCTCCTCCAGGCTTGGCAGTGGATAGTAGGTCCATTTACTGTGATATGTGGTAAGAAAACATTTTCCTTAGCTTCATGGAACGTTGACTATTAAATCAGAACCAACTCCAAAACTGCCTGCAGCCTTGGAGATTGTCCTAGCCTTTTTGCTCATTACCACTCAGCATCTTATTCTCACCAAGCCACTTCCAGCTGTCTGTTCCCCGTGAAGAGATGCTCTGATCCCCCCACACATTCTTGTTAAGTTCCTTACCTCATCCTCCAGAGGCAATGCCTCAGGCAACGCCTGAGGCAATGATGTGAACGCCACAAGTCAAAATGTATACAATTGGTTAGAAGTTAAAAAGCAGCCCACCTAAGGCTGCACATTGAATTGGTCATAATTAAAGTGAGTGCTTTTAAGACCTAAAATTTCAAGTGTTGCCTTCACATCTTTGAGCCTCACAAGACCACAAGGGCCTCATCAGGCATTCCCTCTCTCTCAATAGATCCATACCCTGACTTCATACCCAATGGGGAAGGCTTCTCATCTGGCAACTTAACCCACCAGCTAGATTAGCTTCACTCGACCTGGTCCTCAACCCAATAAGTCTCCATTTGCTGCCAACCCATGGAGTTGTTCCAATAATTCAATTACACACTTGTGCAGGGATCAGAGGGTACCCCACCCTCCTGTTACTACAAAGAGTGTCTCCAACAGCCCTTTCTTCTCTTTTTGTATGGCTCAGCATGGCGTGCAGAGTAGTCTCCCCCCACCCAGGCCATGAGTGTGACTACCAAACTACTGTCAAATTCACCTGTCAAAGGTCAGGCATCATATATTCAGCCATCTCATACTATGGTGGAAAAAAGGTGAATTCATCAATAAGGTGAATAAGAGATGATCAAAACATTGGTTCCTGGCATTTACATGTTTCAGAAGCACATTTGGTGGGAGAAAGGCCCACAACAACTTATTATTTATGATTAGTTCATGATCAAGTACACTATAACTGCCAAAATGAGAAAAGACAATCTTAGAATAAAAACAGTCCTTTAAATTGATCAGTTAGCTTGAACAGTTAAATCCAGTCTAACAGAAAACCCAATACACTGCCTTTATTTTTCTCTTAGTGTTACACATTGGTGAAAGGTTGGAGAGAGACTAGCACGGTCTGGAGACAGACGTGTGATCAACGCTGGATCATGTGTCTAGAGTCATCCACTACGAACTGGAAATAAACTGACTCTGCTGCTACTCTTGTTTATACCTGCATAAGACATTTTCCTAACAGTTGCCAAGTTTTGGTAAAAGAAAGGACACAATGTTTGGGCTGCTGTTAGCCCCAAATCAAATGTTTAGTCAACCTGAGGATCTTCTCTAAGACCTGTGGCTACAACAACCAAATCATTGAGCATTTTACTTTTTATTGATTCTGCCTTGAACTTGGTCCACTCTGCTCATTCCACGTGGAGACTGATGTACCTGTTTAATTCATGTGAATAATTAAATATGACATTTAGAACTCAGACCAGAAGTCTTTGGCACATAATCAAACATCTCATTAGGGCCTGGGCAAGGTTACTTTAAAAGCTGCTCATGGAAATTATCTAACATGATCAACAATACAGGATTAGTTAAATGAGTATGTGTGCTCAGTCGCTCAGTTGTGTCCAAGTCTTTGAGACCCCATGGGCTATAGCCCGCCAGGCTCCTCCATCCATAGGATTTTCCAGGCAAGAATACTGGAGTGGGTTGCCATTTCCTTCTCCAAGGGATCATCCCAACCCAGGGATTGAACCCCTTTCTCCTGCATCTCCTGCATTTACAGATGAACTTTTTACCACTGAGCCACCTGAGAAGCCCATTAGTTAGTTAAATATATTTTGACAAAATTATATTCTGGAAAAGTACATACTATCAAAAAGAATAATATATATCTATGTGTGCTACTATGAAAAGATATTCTTAAAAGGTTGCAAATTTGAGGATCAGATACACAGTATGACCACTGTGTAAGAGAAAAAGATTACATACTAATACATGTTTATATATATGCATAAAATTTTCCAAAAAATAGAAATGGTTAAAATGTCACCTCTTCAGCAATGGACAAAAATGACCAATTAAGGATTTACTTACAAACGTCAGCAGTGTAGCCAGTCAGAGGTTGATTAAACAATGTCCAATAGTTTAGATTTTAGATTCATAAAGTAGCAAAAGTGACATTTTCTTATGAAAATATAAAAGGCTAAACTAGAGTATTAGTCTCAGAGGTCCATCTAAACCCTCAATGAGCTAGAATAATAAGGAAAGGCTAGTGTATTACTAAAAAGGACTTTTTAATCTATGGTAACGTTTTAACTACTAATACCTAGAAAGCTCATATATTGGAAGTTCAATATTGGACATGAAGTCACTGCAGAGAAGAATGGCTTCATGGCACATGCACACTATGTGAATTTGTATAGCTTTAGAATAATACGGCCAACAAGACAGATTTTGCCACATCATGTAACTCTCAATTTTTGTAATTAAGTACACTGTTAGGAGAGCTTCTTTATTATTGTCCATTTAAACATTTAAGACAATATAGAACAAAAAATTTACTTTTCACTAAGTAGCTAATGTGGGCAAATATTCTAAAAATACAAATTCAGCTAAGAGCAATCCAGATTCATGATAGCAAGATCCTATCAACCAAGTAACTTGGGCACGGACGGTTTGTTATTACAGTCATCTCTAGGTCTATTGGCTTCCCTCGTGGCTCAGATGGTAAAGAGTCAGTCTGCAGCATAATAAATCCCTGGGTAGGGAAGACACCCTTGAGAAGAAACTGGCAACCCACTCCAGTATTCGTGTCTGGCAAATCCCAAGGACAGAGGAGCCTGGTGGGCTACAGTCCATGAAATCCCAAAGAGATGGACATGACTGAGCGACTTACACTTGGTCACTGGGTATCCACTGCATGGAGGTCATGCTTGTAGCTTTTCAATTTTTAGTAAACAGTGCCTAATTCTTCTTTGGGTTACCAACTAATGCGTAACAAATTACTCAAAATTTCCTGCAGTAGAACAATACCAGTTTATCATTGAAGGAGCCTTTGGGCCTAGAAAAGAAAACAACAGTCTCAAAGGCTCTTGCTGAATCATCTAACTTCAGAGAAAACAAATCAGAACTTTAGGTCCCGCCCTGATGATCCAGGCTGGTTGTATCTATCTGGGACTTATCACCCACTGTCCAGAAACCTTCCACCCCTTACACCTGTCCAGAAGACTTATCACCCCCTGCCCAACTACAAATGCCATCTCAACTAAAGAATACCCGAAACATCCCGCCTGTTTAACGTTTCCCTTATCACTTCCACAAACCTCCCTATAAAATATGGAGCCTCCATGATCCCTCTCAGCACTCAGCCTGGTCATTAGGCTGACTGTCGCCCTTCCTTGCCTGAATAAAGGTAACCTACTTCTGTTGAGGTCGGCTCTCCATTTCTGCCTTGGCCCAAACTATACCTTACAATCATTTTCAGAGAGTCTATGATTCAGGCATGTGGAAAACCTACAGGAGAGATGACTTGATCCTGCTCCGTAGCATTCAGGACTAGAATCTTCTGGAACAAAGGTCAGTAAATGTCTCCCTTTAAAATGCCAGATAATAAATATTTACAGCCTTGTGGTTCACAAGCAATGCCTGCTACATTTTGTCTTTTTCTACTTACAATTTATTTTAAAATAAATTTTACCTCACAGGTCTCACAAAAGCAGCCTGCAGGCTAGATTTGGTTCACAGACTGTAAGTCAGCCAAGCCCTAACCTGGAAATGTTTACACCATCGTGTTTGGCACCTAGACTGGGACAACTGAAAGGCTAGATTCAGTTGAGACTGTGAACCAGAGCATCTACACAGAATCTCTCTAGGTGGCTTGGGTTTTTCACAGCCCCATAGCTGAGTTGAGATGGAGTGTCCTGACAGCAAGCATTCCAAAAGTATGAGGAGAAACCTGTATGGTTCCTTTTCAACAAACTCCAAAGTTCACCCAGTATTACTTCACTGTATTTCAATCATAACAAGTGAGTCACAGAAATCAACCCTGTAAATTCAAAGGCAAGATAATCAGACTCCAGGTCTTATTGATCACACTGCACTGGACCATGTGAGATGGGAGATACTGTGCTGGCCATTTTTGCAAACTCAATCTGCCAGAAACCTTCCACGATTCACAAAGTATATATGCATATAGATATACACATGTCAGTACTTGAACATAAGACTATGGTAACATCTTACAGTCAGGTTTCTTATGTATATCTCTGACTGCCTGAATCCTCCCTTATGAATTCTGTTGCACACAGAACGAAATCATTGTATGGTCATAATATCCCCTTTCTGTAATGGAAACTACAACCTATTACTTTAGAAGTGAACATACAGCATTACCATCTAAAACCTTCAAGACTCCCAGAAGTATCTGCTACATATTGCCACTTTGAAGATCCAAATTACAACCAGCACGTAGACTAACGGAAAATGCAGATAAACAGGTAACTGAGAATACAAGAAGAAATTTTAAAATGCAAGCAAGTTTATTGTTTGGAAAAGGCTTCTCTGGTGACTCAGTGGTGAAGAATCCATTTGCCAATGCAGGAGCCCTGGGTTCAATCTCTGGGTCAGAAAGAGCCCCGTGGAGAAAAAAAATGGCAACCCACTCCAGTATTCTTGCCTGAGAAATCTCATGGACAGAGGAGTCTGTTGGGCTAGAGTCCACCGGGTCACAAAGAGTCAGACACGAATTAGCAACTAAACAACAACAATTATCATTATCATTCTCCCATCTATAAATTTTCTACTTAATTATTTTCAGAAGAGTATCTGTGTTAAGTAGGAATCAGAAGTACCTGATAAGAAGTAAAATTTAAAAGCAAGGTTTGTCTGGGGAAGTCGTGATGTATAACTAAAAATGGTGCCCTATTATTTTTAGCTTTTCCAGCTCTTCTTTTCCACAGACCCTAGAAATGGGGACTACCCTCAAGTCAGACAAAGCCTTCTTTCACGCAGATGTACTTTACATCATGTGCAGCAATATGTGAGCCTCATTTTTTTTTATTTATAGTGAACAGGTACAGCAGAGATACTCAGTTTTTATGAGACATTTTTTTAATTTGAAACAGAGATTAAATTAAATATTTATGCCAGAGTGGCCAAAATGAAGACAAATAGCTCTAGCAAACAATTCTCTTAATAAAATTCAATCACTATGATGCAAACTGTTGTCAAAAGGGTAAATGCAAGTTAACTTTTTAAAAAGTTTTGCTTCATGATCCATGGAATTAATAACTCATATCATGAACACTGAAAATGGAGTACATCTTTACATTTTTGTACTCCTTTGTGTTCTTGCAAGTGTTTTTTTAATTTATTTAATGTCCATCTTTCTTGCAAGGGGTCCTTTCAAAGTTAAAAATATAATTACATTTTCTCATCTAATTAAAATGTCAATCATTTATTTTGGCATATTAAGTATAATGGCTGTTACCCAAGTTTTCTTTTCATTTAGATTCTGATTATTTTGTCATGTCACTCAAAAATCTATGCTTTGCAACTTGTCCAAGATTTTTTCCCCTCATTAGCATAAAACATCTTAGAGTCCTGCTGGTAGTGCTTTATCTAGTGCATGAAATGATTTGGATAATAAACAGCTGGAAACCAAAATGTTATATACTGGCAGGGAAATAAATGAATATAAACTTTCTTCTCTACCGCCCCTTGTAATTTTGTATATTGAGTTTCAGAATTAAAAAGTTCCAGAAAAGCAAACTGGAAGATTGTCTATCAGACTCTCTTCTTCCTCTATTCCTAATTACTATTATTATTTTTACCAGTTCTGATTTTCTCTTTCTTTTCTCTATCCTCATTGCCTACTTTCTCCCTAAGATGAGGTGTTCTTTTTAAATTTATTTAATGTCCATGTTTCTTACAAGGGGTCCTTTCAAAGTTAAAAATATATTTTTTCATCTAATTAAAATGTCAATCATTTTGGCATATTAAATATAATGAATATAATCTCTCTAAATGTATAATCTCCTAAATGATATCTAAAGTCTTTGCCAGTTTTGGTATTCCTGACTTTCAAAAACTTCTCAATATAATTCAGAGGTCCCAGGATAGCAAATATGTTAGAGGAACAGGTGTACAGGGCATACTTTTGTTCTCTTTTTCTCTTTACTCATGACAGTCTTTTATCCCATTTTCTTATTTCTGCATCCTTTGTCTTCTCCATTTCCTGCCAAGCTACAGACACAGTTCTCCTT
The DNA here is from genome assembly GCF_019320065.1 of Cervus canadensis. Classification (NCBI taxonomy): domain Eukaryota; kingdom Metazoa; phylum Chordata; class Mammalia; order Artiodactyla; family Cervidae; genus Cervus; species Cervus canadensis. The sequence goes on from NC_057399.1 coordinate 52,991,618, forward strand.
TTACATACCTCATTTTTATTTTAAAGCAACTAAAATGTTATGAAGTCATATATAGATATGTGTGTGTATATAATTATTGCATCTTTTCTTAGTTTTTGTGTTTTTTCCTGAATCATCTGTCTCACCATTTCTCTTCAGGTTATTTTCCATTCAGGGAAAGAGAGTAGAAGAGCACATGAAGGAAATATTTGTATATTTAAAGTCTTATATCTTGAAGCTCCTGTGTTTAGCGCTTCTGAAAATGACACCTTTTCTTTGGAGGAGACTACTATCAGAAGAAAAATACCAACCTACCTGCTGTGTAATTGCTGAGCTATTACAGGGATTGAAAATGAGCAGGAATGTTGACAAGTCTTCAACGACTAGCCAGGGCTAGAATTTTGACATTGAGATGAAAAAGCATAAAGCCATTACTGATCTGCAAGGAAACAAAGTGGTTTCTGATGCATGGGAAGCTCCTAACTGCTTGTGGACAACTGAACCTCAAGCATCATCACTCCTTAAGAACGGATACATGTATATGTGTGCCCGAGTTCCATCTCTGTTCACTGGAGACTGTCACAACCTTGTGAACCAGCTATACCCCAATACAAAATAAAAGTTTAACAGAAGTTTAAAAAAAAACTTTATTTTTTTTTTTTTCAAAAAAGTTATCATCCCTAATTTCTGTAAAATATGACTGAATACGGTTTAGGCAAAAAAATAAAGCACTAGGACCATGAATAATATATTAATATTGGAAAGGTCCTCTTTACATGATCAATATAAAACTGCTAATTTACTCATTTATGTTACTTATTTACAATACTAATGATGTGGTCTAGAAAAATAAGACACAATTATATGTCAGGAAACTTATAACTGGTTCTCTTCAGAAGTCTGTGATTTGGAACCGCGTCTGTTTTGGAGAACAGCTGTAACCTGAGATGAATGCCAATGTACCAGTATGTTTTTCCTCAAAATATCTCGAGTGGCTGCTCCCCTTTTTAATTCAACTCTACCCTGGCATATACAAGCTTAGAGGTGAAACTCTGAGCAGATGTCTTGGCAAGCTGTACTCTGGTTTATGGACATCGTGTATAAGCCAACTGACCTCAAGAATGGTCTCCTTGCATCCCTACAGAAATATTCAAGAATTAGGGCATTCAGAGTTCAGACTGATTTGGCCAGGAGTTTGGTCACACTCAGGCACAATTTCCAAACTAGAAACCATTCAATATTAAAGAAGGCAGATACACTTTGTTCAGAATAGCCTCAGGACTCGGGGTCAATTCTGAGAGAATCTAACAGGAACTCTTTTGTCTGAACAGTTTCCAAATCAAATTCAACAGCTGTACTGTGCATGCTACAAAAGTCTGTCTCTTAAATAGGAAATCAGTTCCATCCCATGATATGGATTCAGTAACTGACAGGTATGAAATTAATTATTCCATCATATTGTCTTTTATGAAGAAAATTGAATGTTTCTTGGTTGCCCACCTTTAAAGCCTTTATTTATACAATCACCTCCTGAAAATATTCAATAAATCTCATTGGCTGTATCTTCTTATTCAAAAAGTAAGCTAACCAAGCAAAATATTTATTACAATACTTTTCAGAGACAAAGGGAGCAGTAAATATAAATATGGCCAAAGATTTAAACTAAAAAGTATTTAAAGTTATTTATGTTATTGATTACTTGAATTTCATGCAGACCTTTAAGGTCTTCAGAAATTTGCTGGGTACATAAATGCATCAATGTAAGACTATCACAAAGCAGGTGCTCAAACTTTATGCACTGAGTTTTTTTAGTCAAGAATTACAGGAGGAGGAAATCAAGACATTAGAGTAATGGGATGCAGAGCTCACATCGCCTCCCCCCATGAACACAGCAAAAATACATCTAAGTGTGGAGTATTTTCACTGAAAACAAGATGAAGACTGGCAGAAAAATTCTTATACAACCAAGCCTATAAGAAATATCCTCACAGAACCCAGTAGGAATGGAAGTGAAGTAATCAGGTCGGAATCTGCACAGTTAGAAGGGGACACACAAGAGGAGGGCAGTTACACGTGCTCAGAGATCCTCCCTGGGGAGTGAGCAATTTGAAACACATACTGGGATTCCAAACTGTGAAGTCCCACACAGAAGGACAAGGGCTCTTAACTGGTTTGAAAACCAATGGGTATGACATCAAGGATGTAAGAAACTTAGACTCCACCCATGACCAGCAGGTACATGCTTGCTTACTCCTGAAGCAATGCCAAGGAAGCAGACCGAGACAGCTGGGAACTCTGAACCAGTTTCCATGAACACCCCAGTAAGTATTCCAGCCCAAGCTGGATTTCTGCTCTGGCTCCTCCTGCCCCATGGTACAGATCCAAAGAAGGGCAAAGGCTATCCCAGCCAAGAAGAATGTGTAATTATAGGTCCTGGAGACAGCTCAGACATGGCAAGCATCCAAACAGGGCATGGGCAGCCATCACTGACATTCATAAAGGCCAACATGAAGATCAAAGACTAGGCTGGTGCTCTGGACGGTGCTGGGAATCGCTCAGCATTTGCCCCAGCCGACACCAGGCATCTCTCAGGCCCTTCTTGATGCGCAGTGCAGCTGAGAAGAGTACACATTTCTAGGGGATGAGCCTGATCAGACCCAACACTCGGGGCTTCTGCTCCAGCAGTGTGGAAGCTGAGCCTACCCCTGGTAGGGTGATGGTTTAACCGCTGAGAACAGACGTGTTGGCTCACACCTGACTCTAGTTACAGCCCTTCCATCTCCAGCCCCACCAGTTACCAAGATAATAGCTGCAGGACATCATGGGGGAAGACAAGATCCATGCTTGCTTCATGTCCAGCTCCCCCACCTAAGCCACTGTAAGCATGCAGACACTATAGGAATGCTCTCTCGTAAAAACACCCCTTTCCAGATCAAGGTGGGTAAGTGTTTCAGCTGAACTTCATAGAGAAAGGGAAAGGTAAGCAAAATGAGAAGACACATGATTTTGTTTCTAATGAAGTAACAAGGAAATAAAACTGAAAAAATAGCTGATTTAACAGAGATAATTTACCAGATAAATCATTCAAAGGATTAGTAATAAGAAGACTAACTAAACTATGGGTAATAATAGATGAAGACAACAATTTTAGTGAGGAAATATAAAATACGAAAAAGAACCAGTCTAAACTGAGGAATACAATAACTGAAGTGAAAAACAAACTAGAATGAATTAACAACAGAGTAGGTAATACAGGAAAATATGCAAGTGATGTAGAAGACGGAAAAATGGAAACTGCCCAAACAGAACTCAAAAAAGAAATTCTGAAAAATGAGAACACTTTAAAGGGAGTTCTATGAAAACAGCAAGCATATCAACATTCTCATTAGCAAGGTCCCAGAATGAGAAGAGAGAGAGTAAAGGGTTGAAAATATATTTGATGAAATTATGGCTGAAAACTTCAAATCTGATGAAGGAAAGAGATATTCAGGTACAGAAAGCACAAAGAGTCCCAAACAAGATGAATTTAAAGAGACTCACATGAAGAAATACCATAATTAAAATAGCAAAATAAAAACTCCCAGCAAAGTAATGTCGAGGACCACACAGTTTCATAGGAAAGTTTAACCAAACATATAAAAAAGAACTAGTACCCATCCTCTCAAACTATGCCAAAATATTGAAGAGGAAGGAATACTGCTGAATTCATTCTATGAGGCCAACATTATTCTGATACCAACACCATACAAAGATACCACACACACAAAAAAACAAAACTTGCAGGCTAATATCACTGATGAACACAGATGCAAATATCCTCAAGAATATATTAAACTGAATCCAACAATATATAAGTGGGCTTATACACCATGATCAAGTGGAATTTACTTCAGGGATGCAAAGATGGTTCAGTATCTACAAATCAATGTGAAACATAGCATTAACACTTGATCTAAGGCAAAAGGCCAAGAAGTGATATACCATATTAACAAAAGAATAAAAATCACATGATCATCTCAATAAATAAAGTATTTCACAAAAATCCAACATCTATACATGATAAATCTCCCAAGGCTGGTAGAAAAGGAACATATGTCAACATAACAAAGTTCATTTATAACAAATCCACAGTTAACATCCTACTCAAAGGTTAAAAGCTGAAATTCTTTCCTCTAAAAACAGGAACTAGACAAGAATGCCCACCTTTTCCATGCTTATTCAACATAGTGTTAGATGTCCTAGCCACAGGAATCAGACAAGAAAATCAAAAGGAATTGAAATGGGAAAGAAAGAAGTAAAACTATAAGTGTTTGCAGAAGATGTGACACTATGCATAGAAAATCCTAATGTAGCCACCAAAAATTATTATAACTAATACATGAATTCAGCAAAGTAGCAGAATACAAAACATACCAAAATTTGTTTTTCTATACAGTAATAACTAACAGAAAGAGAAAGCAAAAAAGTGATCCCATTTAAAATTAAAGTATAAATTAAAGTATACTTAAGAATAAACTTCACTAACTTATCAAAAAGACAAGGCTGTTTATTAGTGATCAGACATAATGAAATCACTGCAAGCGCCCTCTGGAGTGTCCATCAAAACTTATGAGCTAAAACATAGCTAAGCAAAGTGGATTTCTTTGTTTACAAAGAGGTACAATACATGTGTACTATTTGTATTCACTGTACCAGAGAGACGTTAAAAATAGTTGGCCACAGCATAGCAAAAACTGGTAACCTAGTAAGTACTCTATGAATATTTTTATAGGATGAATGAATGAATGCTTTTGTGTAGACACATTTAGAGTTACTCTTTGTAGATAACCAGGATATTAGAATAAAAGCCAATGTAGTCTCTCTTAGGTATCCATTATCGCATTGCAGTAGTTTTTGTTTAAAAAAACAAACAAAAATGTTTTCAAAATTGTTCTTAATATGTAGCTTTGAGATTAGGAGTTCCATTCTGGATAATGCGAGCAATAAAACTAGAAGTTTAAATTACAGGTTTGAGTTTGGCAAATTTGGTTTCAATTTCTGGCTCTGCCACTTATTTAATATGTAATTTTCATCATGCTTTTTAATCTCTTTGTGTACATTTCATCACTAGCTGAATAGGAAAAACAATTAACTTACTGGGTCATTCTGAGTATTAAGATAGTATGTAGAAAGAAATTAACACAGTGCCTGACACACAGTAAGGTACTCTATAAGTAAGTTTAAAAACACACACACATGCACACACAAAAATCTTTAAAGTTATTGTATTGGACAGGTAAGTAGGCATGAGATACTTTAAAAAGAGAATAAAGACCTTGTGAATAAAGACCAAGTGGGCCTTAGGACAAACTACTATGAACAAAGCTAGTGGAGGTGATGGAATTCCAGCTGAGCTATTTCAAATCCTAAAAGATGATGCTGTGAAAGTGCTGCACTCAATATGCCAGCAAATTTGGAAAACTCAGCAGTGGCCGCAGGACTGGAAAAGGTTAGTTTTCATTCCAATCCCAAAGAAAGACAATGCCAAAGAATGTTCAATTCTTTGTTCAATTTATCAACAAAGAATGTTCAGTCAAAACCACACAATTACACTCATCTCACACGCCAGCAAAGTAATGCTCAAAATTCTCCAAGCCAGGCTTCAACAGTATGTAAACCAAGAATTTCCAGATGTTCAAGCTGGTTTTAGAACAGGCAGGGGAAACAGAGGTCAAACTGCCAACATCTGTTGGATCATAAAAAAAGCAAGAGAGTTCCAGAAAAACATCTACTTCTGCTTTATTGACTATGCCAAAGCCTTTGATTGAGTGGATTACAACCAACCCCAAAATTCTTAAAGCGATGGGAATACCAAACCACCTGACCTGTCTCCTGAGAAATCTGTATGCAGGTCAAGAAGCAACAGGTAGAACTGAATATGGAACAATGGACTAGTTCCAAATTGGGAAAGGAGTCACCCTGCTTATTTAAATTCTATGCAGAGCACATCATGAGAAATGCTGGGCTGGAGGAAGTACAAGCTAGAATCAAGATTGCTGGGAGAAATATCAATAACCTCAGATATGCAGATGACACCACCCTTAGGGCAGAAAGCAAAGAGGAACTGAAGAGCCTCTTGATGAAACTGAAAGAGGAGAGTGAAAAAGTTGGCTTAAGACTCAACATTCAAAAAATGAAGATCATGGCATCTGGTCCCATCACTTCATGGCAAATAGATGGGGAAACAATGGAAACAGTGACAGACTTAATTTCAGGGGGCTCCAAAGTCACTGTAGATGGTGACTGCAGCCATGAAATTAAAAGACGCTTGCTCCTTGGAAGAAAAGTTATGACCAACCTAGACAGGATATTAAATAGCAGAGACTATTACTTTGCTGGCAAAGGTCCATCTAGTCAAAGCTATGATTTTTCCAGTGGTCATGTATGGATGTGAGAGTTGGACTATAAAGAAGGCTTGAGTGCAGAAGAATTGATGCTTTTGAACTGTGGTGTTGGAGAATGGACTCTTGAAAGTCCCTTGGACTGCAAGGAAATCCAACCAGTCCATCCTAAAGGAAATCAGTCCTGAATATTCTTTGGAAGGACTGATGCTGAAGTTGAAGCTCCAATACTTTGGTCACCTGATGCAAAGAACTGCCTCACTGGAAAAGATTCTGATGCTGGGAAAGACTGAAGGCAGGAGGAAAAGCAGATGACAGAGGATGAGATGGCTGGATGGCATTACCAACTCTCTGGACGAGTTTGAGCAAGCTCTGAGAGTTGATGAAGGAAGGTGAAGAGTTGGTGAAAGGAAGCCTGGTGTGCTATAGTCCAGGGCTGGCAAGGACTTGGACATGACTGAGCAACTGAACTGAACTGAAAGACCTAAAGATCAAATAAGTTAATCCTCTCAAAGTTTGAGATACTCTGTTTTACAAAGAAGTGAAGCCCTGATATTTACACTGAAGTTTATAAATTAGTATGTGAGTAATGCACATTTTTTCAAATAAAGTGTACAACATTCAGGGACCCAAAATATATACAAAAACAATTATTTTGAATTTATTTGAAATGAATAATATCAGTAACACTAAAATTAAGAACACTTTTACCTCTACAGCTTTTGCATATAACATATACAGAAAGTAGACCCAGAAAAGGACAAGCAGAGCTTTTAGTAAATTAAAATGTGTTCCAACTGGGCTATCCTTTCGATAACATGTAAAGGAATTTCAAAATCCAGTGTCAAGTTCGCTAGCGCTCAATGTATTTTCCTACTGGCCCCCTCCCCACCAATTAACTCTCCAAGTCATTTTAATCAAGGCCAAGCTAAAGTACCAGATAAAGAGACCAGAATATGAATAGCCCCTCTAGTTGTCCTCTTTTTATTCCTGTATCCACCTTCTCAACTTATGTTGCAATATCTTTATTTACTTACTTTGATTTTTCAATACTATTTGACATCATCTTTTTCTGTCCTTTTTACCTCCTGGAATCTAGGAAATCTCCTTTGGCGTGTTGCTTTTGTTTAGATTTGATGTTTTTGCTTTGTCAAAGCTCCGTTATGCCCACATTCAAAGTGTCTATCTTTTGTAGAGATTCTCTGGCCTAAACAATATAACCACAATAATATAATCACTAAAGGACAGTGTAACCCTGAGTATGGGGGATTAGAGGCAAGAGTAGGGAGTCTGGAAATCTGCAGTCAGGGAACTCAAAGACTATAGGACAGCTGATATCTCTCCAACTAAGCATCTATCACTGGAACATCAGAAAGGATGGCTTTGGTGAGCCATTTCAGACCTTCTACCACTTTAAAATGCCAGCTGATTTGAAGGACTTGTGGAGAGTTAATACTGTGAGATTTAACGCAGGCCTGTGAAGGTGAAATGCTCTTTTCTCTTTGACTACCACGGCCGTGTTTTCTAAAGGTACTTTTCCATGGTGGCAGTGACCTTGCCCATATAAGGCATAGCAACTACCTATTCAAATCAGGCAAACTACAAATCAATCCCAATGTGGGAAGGAGGCGTCAATTCAATGATTTATTGGACTGAATACTTTAGTAACAAGAGTTCCACCCATAACCCTTAGCAGACATGGAGAGTTTTTCGTTTTCGCTTTGTTTTTTCCTAGAGAACACACTCAGTTCCAAAGGAAACACAAAGCTTTTTGCACAAGAGAACATTACAAGGAGACTGCTTCCAAGAACAAATCTCAATGATGTGGTGTATTTGAGACATTATTGTAACTTGATGGTTTTTCAACTAAAATAGAGGAAAGAAGGATCTGTCCTAAATCTCTCTGTCTGGGGAGGCTCTCGTAAGAGTCAATCAACTCCAAGTGCATCTCATTTACTACCAGGGGTCAATACCTAGAGCTGTAACTCAACTATGTTGTCAAATGGCTCCCTTCTAGTGCCCACAAAGCAGGGAAAAGTAGAGTATCTTTCCAGAATTGAGTATAAAAATAAAATATCCATTTTTCTAAAGTATCTTATTAAATAATACAAGATTTCTCACCTGAGCAATAGGAATGTCCATCAGTGAATGCTGTTGACCACTTTAGAACTTAATCTCTCTTTTAATAGAATTTATATAACATTGCTCAAATGTTTACTGAGTAAAGATCAAAAGATTCAAATTAATTATGCTGTACTAAATCTGGGAATTGGGTTTAGTAATGGTCAAAATCAAGATGATCTAATAAGAATAGTTTTAAATAAACTGCCCCATGTAAATAAAAAGCTTACAAAGCTAAGAGAAAAATACTAGTTAGCCTCTCTCCACTAAAAATTAAAGTACCAGTTAAGTCAGTTCTTAGAAAGATTTATTTTAAAACTTTATATGGAAATTCTTCTATATTGTCTAAGATTTCAAATTTTACTTAGGAAGTTAAAGAAACATTTCCTATTGCTTCATTTTTCTACTAGAGATCATCAGGGAAAAAAACTTCAGCTTGCAAGGCTCAAAGAATTTAAAGGTTCATCACTGAGAAATACTAATATGAAAAATATCCATTTTCCTGCATTAGCATCTGATTTGAAGTGCAAAGATAGAAATGAACAGGTGTAGGGGTCAGGTGACGAATTTAGAGTCCAAAGCCTAAGGATGCAGGAGTTTCCCAAGTGATGCAGTGGTAAAGAATCCACCTACTAATTCAGGAGACACAAGAGATGTGGGTTTGATTCCTGGGTCAGGAAGATCCCCTGGAGAAGGAAATGACAACCCACTCCAGTATTCTTGCCTGAAAAATCCCATGGACAGAGGAGCCTGGCAGACTACAGCACATGGGGTTGCAAAGAGGCAAACACAACTGAGCAATTGAGCAGCCTAAGGATGCACAAATGGAGTACAACGGACCCTTTCTATCTCTATATATTAAACTAGAAGGTAATAAGATGTCAGTGAAAGATGTGTGAAAAATCACTAGGTGCAACCTAAGAGTGGAGGGAAAATGCTGACAGACTGGAAACAGTAAGAAAAGATGGATAGGGCACCGTGACAAGATGAGCTTGCATGGTGGGCTTTTTTAGTGTACAACTTATTTTACGGCCCTGTTAGTAATACAATTGAAATGCTATGACCTGATTATATCCTTGAGTATTCAGATTGCATTTATTTTATTAGGAGCAATAAACCAAGCACGTTTTTAAAATCCTTTTTGTTTAATTCAATAAAGAATAGAGTTGAATGCACATGGGGAGAAAATGAGAGCCTATCACTCCGGGGAACTCAGGGTTGCTATGTGGAGAATATCCGGAAGATTAAGTTACAGCATTGGTAATTTATGGCTTCCAGAACTTGAGAAGCCTATTTCATGGCTGCATTTCATCCTTGGGGTTGATGTGTGCTTTAAAAACATATTTTGCTAATTACACTCGCTCTCTATGTAATGAAGAATCCATGCATAGAAGCCCATAATGCCTTCCTGGAAGTTACCCTTTGCAATTCATTGAGTTTATGAATAAATTTATTCCTTTTCTGTCTGGTTATGGAACCAATATCTGCCCCCACCCCCATTTTTCAATACCCAACATATTAACTCCATGGTTCAAAAAGTATGAATTTAGTTTCCACTTGTAAACCAACTGCTGTATTATGCTTATAATATAGATAAATATTAAAGGTATTAAAATAGGAATAAATTAGAGCCAGGAAGTAGCTCGTTTAGCCCGATGATATTTCCAAAGCACCAGAGTCAAGAAATGTGAGATTACAGCACTAGCGTTGCAAAATATAAGCACCGCACAAACAGCAATCTATTTATAACTGTTGTTTTACTGCTATTATTCCTGTAAGGTAAGCTACTATTAGCTCAGCCTTTCTAGTCTTCTGAATACTTAGGGCCAGGGAGCAAATAGCCATCTTATTAAAACATGATATCCAAATGCCTTCTTATTTCAAGTTGTAGAAATTTGAGTACACAATAGTGTTTTGGGAACATAGAAGCCATGGGATAATATTAATACTGTGTGGAACAATGTTATTCAATAGTATAATACTTAAAATTTCTCTTTTATATTAAAACAGACATGGCCATATTCTAATGAACATGCAAAATGTATAGGAATTTTAGAGATAACACATGACTTCAAAAAATATTTAAAATAGGTAACCAACAAAGATCTGCTATATAGTACATGGAACTCTGCTCAATATTGTGTAATAATCTAAATGGGGAAAAGAATCTGAGAAAGAACAGATACATGCGTATATAGAACGGAATCACTTTGCCAAACACATAAAGCTAACAGAAACATTGTTAATAAAACTATACTCCAACATAAAATAAAAAAAAAAATTAAGTGATTGGGAAATTTCTTCTGTCAGGTCACTAAGGATGATTTATCTCCCATCCACTTTCAGACGTGTCCCAGGGCAAAATGTGGGGAAACACTGGTCTAAGGGGTTCTTGAGAAATCCAACAGGACAGGAGGTGTTTATCTTGGAACTTTCTGTCATCCAGTCACACCGACAGGAAAACATCACTTATTAGAGACCTGGTACTGTGATAGGAATCCAGGCCAAGTTTTCTCTCTGATACTCATATTCCTCAACAGAGAAACAGGGTGACCAGGTTAGGCTTCTAAGTTACCTTTCAACACCAATCTGCGGTATGCATGGGCAGAAGTAGGGAATGGAGAGCTACCAGAAGAGGCACCTCTTCTATGCTGCTTAAGGTAGAGATGAAGACATTTGGTCTCAAATTGGAAGTGGAAGATGAATAGAGATGAGCTATGAACAAGAGTGCATTAGGATGAAACAGTGCTGTCTATGAGAGTGATAAAGCTTATATGCTTTATCACATTTAATTTCACAACAGTCCTAACTGTAGGTAACGTTGTGTCTGGTATGCTGAGAAAGATACTGGGAATCAGAAGCGTAACTTACAACGTCTCCTATAATGGATCCCTGGCTTAACCCTTGAGTTTCTATCTTAATCACTCCACCATACTGCATTATTACAACTCACAAATGTGGAGAAACAGGGCTTGAAGCTGCTTTGCCAATGAGGGCCTCAAGATTTTCAAGTGTATTCTACCCTCAGACAAAATAGAAATCCACTTGCTGCCATGGGTTCAGAGGTCCAGCATTCTCTCTCCACTAATTCTTTCAATGAAAAATGGAGGAAGCTTAGAAGAGAGGGAAGAAAGGAGGAAGGAAACAATCCATGATTCCTAAATTTTCTCATGAAGTGCCATTTCTTTAGATCAAATTCTGAATTCCTTAAAAAAATTAAGATGCTTGATTAGAGGCAGACTGGGTGCTGAGATATCATCAGTCATGCTCTCTTTCCTGAGAGCAAATTTTGAAAAGTAGGGCACATTTTCCACAGTGTTCTGAGGCAGGGTTCAAGTCTTAAATTAACACTCATTACCACTCCTGAGTGTGCCTGCTGCAGTGATAGGAAGCACAGGTTTGTGTCTCTGTGATCAGTGAGTCAACAGTAATCGAAGAATTAGATTCTTTAGGCTGCAAGTAACAGAAATGTCCCTGAGCTGGAACTCATAATTGGGATTTAATTGTTGTAGGAATACAGAGTATCTGGGGATATCCTTAGGAAAAATGAACCAACACCTCACGAATACAGATAACCCATCAAGTTTTCCATATGCCTCTCTGCTTTATTCATTCTACTTCATTCTTCTCCCTCAGTGAAGACCAGATTCTATTGCTTCCTGGTTTACATAAGGAAAACAACCACTGCCAACATTTCTCTAGCTTACGTACATCTCCTCCATAACAAAGTCACTAGGATGTATTTAGACAATAGAATCTCTTAGACTCAATTCCATGCCATTGGCTACTCTGGAGTCAAGATCATACTGGGAAGCCAAAGTGCTGTTCTTATAATCAAGTGAGTGACAGACAGGAGGAGATAATACTAGAAATGAGGAGAACACTGACAGCTAGACACAACTCAACTGGGGTTCACACTAGACGTGTCAATATTCTCCAGTGAAATCTGGATACTTCGAGAATCTGTCTGTTTGTGTTCTTCTTTTTTCTCCTTCAGAAGACTCCAACAGCAAGATTTTATTACCCAACTGGATAGGCTGAAACACAATTTCTCAAACCATCCCTAGAGAGTAATATTCATGTGGCAGCTGTACTGAATTTATTTATATCCTTCTTTCTACAAAGGCTTTGAGGCAGCATACGAAAAAAAAAAAAAAGAAAAAGAAATATGATTATCTTAATGTGGATATGGTTATAGAACACTGAAAGAATGTGTCTACATTTATTCTCAGTTTTGGTGCTTAACCTAATATTAAAACCCACAAATCCTTAGACTCTAATTAGGTTAGAGACTTAGGTGCCTAACTGAGGAGAAGAACATACAAACACAGCAGTTTGGGACAGCTGATACACGGATTCATCCGTCAGATAGCCAGTTCTATCTCTGCAGAATTTGCATGAAGTCAGGAGAAATCTTTCCCCTGTTCAGTGAGAATAAAAGCCCTTGTACAAAATTCAGGGAAAAAATCTGTCTGCAAAAACTTTAGTCTCATGGTTCAAAGACTATGGAATTCTATTATGAGGACACATAATAGTGCCAGAAAGTACTTGGCGCTGCTTATTTTCATTCATTCATTTATTCATTTACTCAACAAATATTTATTGAGCACACCTACTCAGGACCAAGCATCATGATGTAAACAATAGAATGGAAACAACCTCTGATCTGAGAGCACTCACACCTCACTAAAAAAGAGGCAATGTGTCCGATGCTATGATAGATGGAAGCACAGAGAACCAAGAGAGTATGAAAAATGGGCTTGGCCAGGATGATTCAAGGAAGGCCTACTGCAGAGGAGTCTCCATCGTGGTTTAAGAGAAAGAAGCAAAGAACACAAGGAAAGAGTTTTTGACTGGAGGTATAGCAAGCTCACAGTACCAAGCCTGGTGAGAGAACCAGGCAAGAACAAGGAATTATAAACAGATCAACATGGCTAGAATATAGGGTTTGAGAGAAGACCATTAACAATCGCAAGAAATGAGACTGTCTTGCCAATTCTTTTTCTTCAAAGAAAATTTTCACCCCATTAACAAATATAAAATACCCACTACTGTTCTCTATATGTGTTTTTACTGAGACATTCCACTGTGATGATGTTTACCAAAGACTTGCACATTCTACATTTCCATCTTCACCAACACTTCTATAAAACTCCAAGTCCTTACTTGCAGCTACGATCCTGGATCCCACTTTCCTGGACTCCATGTAAGTTCTTTGCTACTTGTGCCAACAGTGTTCTTATGGACTTGGTCACAGAAACTGATTTCTTTTAATGGCAACTCTCCTTGGAGTCAATTCTCCCTAGGCACCTAATGGTTTTATCTTTAGGATACAACATAATGAACGCTGAGCAATGTGATGATGTAGGAGAACCTTCCTGAATTTCCCCACAGTATCTTATCATCCTGTTCATTCCTCCAGTGTGTGTCATAATAGTTCTCATAGCCTACCACTACTTTCTCCTCATCAAATGCTCCATCATCCTATTGCTCCTTCTAGACTCCATCCCTTCTTAATATTCTTCCTCAGTTTGAGTTTTGAATCAATACATCACTGGGGGTTTCATTTTCATGAAGTTGAAGACTCTTTAACTCATAAAACACTTCCGTTTATCCAAAAAATTCCATGACTCCAGAACATTCTGTATGTCAGTAGCCCAGATTATTCCTACAAAAATTGTTTATACCTACCCTCTTCAGGCCCCAGGTACATGTCCATCCTTCATGCATTATGCTCAGTAATGGTAGGTATTAAATACATTCACTTCCACATTTTGTTAAAGGTAATTCATCTTTTTTTTAATAATATTCTGTCAATTGGGCCCCCTAATCATTAAGATTAATGTTAAGTGCCATTTCAACACTGAATTCATATCCTTCTAGCTAAAAGGAAAGTAACTTGACATTTTCTTTAGCCAAGAAAACACATCACAAAGAACAGTAAAATTTCTATCAGAACTTTTTAAATGCAGAATATGACGGCAAGCTTCCCTCTCTTTGCTAATATGGAGACTTCAGCTAAAGTAAAAAATCCCTTGGAGAGCTATCATATGGACATTCAGGAATTCCATGGGCCTCATAATTGAGGCATATGAGATTTTACAAAGAGAGCTAAGCCATCTCTTTCCCATTTCTGGAAGGAACAAATAGAATGACATCAAATCCAGAGAGATTTAGGATAAACCACTTGTATAGTAAATGTTGTTAAGTCCTCTTGTTTATGTACCTGAGTAAAAGACATAAAATCTCTATCTCTAGAGTTCTTTCGAGCCAAAAATACTGGTACCATTTATTCAGATTATAATCTACCTTCACCTTTGAGACACATTGTTCAGTTTAAATTATATTAGAACTGCATCTCTGTCTTTTGCTGGCCTTTGGGGTATTGACTAGACCTGGCGGCCATCATACTTCCACTTCCCTCTCTCACTTTCAGCTTCTTCATCATCTACCTAGTAAGAAACCCCCAGAGTACAATACAAAGTTTTAGATGTGTCTTGTTCCTAATATATAAAATACCACCATCATCAAAAAAATATTTATCTGTTGCCCATGTGCCTTGGCGATAATGTCAGAGCTCTCCCCAACTTGATGACTGAGGCAGATTGTCTCAAAGATAGTCAAGCTCTTATTATATCAGGAAAAAAATACCTGTGGTGAAAAATATCCTTAAAATATATAATATTGTGAGCTTAAGTTGATTCCTCTTTTTTTTTAAATTCTAGTTAATTACTGAGGGAAATGCTGTATTTTGAACTCTGAAAGTTCAAAACTACCACCTTATTTTTTCATCAGGAGTCAACTCATTTTAGCATAATCTGCAGACATGTTGCTCATTTTTCTTTTCAAGGCAAAACTTTTCAAGGCAAACATATCCTTAAGGACCATTGATAAGTGTAAAAAGTTATCTGATTCAGATATAATGAGCTAACAATAGCTTCACTTAGTTAAATAAATATTTACCAAAAAAGAAAATGTAAACTAGACTTATACCAGACAAAAGTTAAATCACAAGGATAGGAAATAAAAAATAGAAATGAAATACCTATGAGATACCTGAGGGGGAAAAAAATGTTGAACTTTTGAAAGTGACAAAGAACACTTTCCTGTAACATATTTATGAATAAGTTGTAGCCCTTTAGTATTTTCCAAAAGGACAATGAATAAGACTTATCTGACAGAAATTTGGGAGATTGCAAAATATCTAGTGCTTATCCTATGCTCTAGAAAGGACATTTTAAGAAAAGGCATTTGCTGTTACAAATACCAAGATTCTTCAAATAATTTCTTAGAGTAAAATCTCTAAAATGCTTTCATTCAAAATATCCAAATATTAAAATGCATATGACTTGCTGTTTTTTTTTCCTTAGTTTTACATGAAAATGTTCATTATATGCTAAACCAGACATTGTCCACACTAATTGCAACAACTTCATAGGATTAAGGGAAAGCAAGGAAGACAAATAACATATTTTGCCAAGTGTTTGGTGTTTCACCTACAACATTTCATTAGATCCAACAACTCAACAAGGTAGAATTTATCATTTTCATTTCACAGCTGAAAGTCTGATAACCAGAGAAGTTAAGTAAGTAGCCAAAAACCCCTTAGCCACTTAGTAGTAGAGTCTGAAGTTAAGCTCTACAGTTAAATCCATGTAACACTAAAGCTAATTTCACTGTATCATATTGACTTTAAGTTTCTTGGGATTTTGCTAAGAGTAATTACAGAAATGTGCAAAGAAAAAGTAACAATAATCACAGTCTAAAAATCTGACAAAAAATCCTGATGTTGGAGTTATACTGTGATTAAACTGTATACTTGCTTCACATATTTCATTCTACATCTAAAAGAACAAAGAAACCTTGAGTTTCTATTACTAATTTATAATGTTTTTTCCTTGGTTTTCTGGATTCTTGACATCTAGTTTAAGGTAGAAATATTTATTTATACGTGTGTGTATGTGTGTATATATATATCTTTTGTAGTATAAAATACATATGTTAAGTACATACAAATTGTACTTCAATACAGAAAACTTCTAGGGAATATCTAACTATTTTTGTGCTACTTTTTTGTTTCATATTATTTTAGAAAGTCATCAAAAGTTATAAAGTAAACTGTCTGCATGTTACAGAGATGTCGTTGTATTAAATAATCACTGGGAGCATGTGTGCCTAGTGAGAGATCCCTTGCTTGCAGTTCTACTGCAATGAACAGGAGTACTTTTATTAGAAATAATTCCTAGGACTTCTGTACCATTTTTGCTCAGATTTTTGATCATCAGGTTAAAAACTGAAAAATCATTTTGGTCTCAAGTTTCTCTTGGCTAATCATATTGTCTTGTACTTCATTACTGAAATAACTTCAAATTACACTAAAGAATTGTAAGAAGTCCTAAATCAAAAGAAATCATCTCAAAAATGCTATAATTTTTTTTCCTCTATAGAGAATATATCAGTGACATCTAAACGACCCCCAAAGCACAAAAGATGCATAAGTAATTTTCCCAGAGTTCAATTAATCAATTTCTGACCATGGGCACTCACTACAAAAAAGCATTCAGACTAAGTTGAATTAAAAACATAGATTATCCTAAGCTAACAATTATGAGTCATCTATTAGATAACCAGAGGTATTCAATATTAGCTATAGAGTTCCAAACTGATTAAAACAAAAGCTTTCAATGAAAAGCCATGCTTGAAAGGGTAAAAACACACCTTCTACTTAATGTTATCTAGAAAAGAAAGTCAAATTCACTTCAGTAATAACTGGGTGTGGCAGTCATATCCTCTGGTGAAAAACACTAATTCCTAGGTTCTTTGCTCACCTTCTGCAGAATAAATTACAAAACCACCAACCAGTGGCACTGACCCTTACATAATATGCTTGTTATTTTGTTCATGATGTTTGACATATATATACACATATATATTTAAAGCCATCATTTGTGAAAAACCTTTGAGAGATCCTTCATCTCTGTGAGCTGTACTAGGTTATGAAATGATGCATCATCAAAGCCATCCTACATTTGACTACAAAGAACTCACCGTGGGGCCAGGCCTGAAGCACAGATTCTGCTGTGTGTGGACTGGACCTCAGCAGAACCAATATTGCCACGCACAGGCCTAGGAGTCAAGTGGCTGCCCGGCACCCACAGGCTACGCAAGTGACACTTGGGGGCTTCATGTGGGTGGCACAGGAGACGAGGCCCAGCGCCCCAGCATCGAAGCCTAGAGAACTAGTCCAGGACCACGTGGTTGAGGGCAGGAGGTGACACCCAAGGCCACCCCTGGGAGTGCTATTCCTGCGGCCACACCGCATCCCCTGGCTCTGAGTGGGTGCAAGGGTAGCAGAGCCTGGCTGCTGCCAGCTGTCTCCATCTCCCAGGCGGCCCACGGCTTCCTTGTGGAGGGCGCAGAGGACAATCAGGAGTCTGCTCTCCACTTGGCCCTCTTGATACAGGGTCTGGTGGGACTGTAGGGCCACGCCCCATGGAATCACCCCTGCAGAATCCCAGGGGACCCTCAATCAGGGACCACCAGGCTGTCTGCTCTCTGCCCACTCCTCACCCTCCATGCGGGAGCTCTCTAGAACAAGCCCATCTGTGCAGGAGCTGTTGCCCTGAGGCTGAAACAAGTGTGAAGAATAGATGGAGAAAAGACAGCAGCTGGGCAGATGGATCCAGTACCCTACTCCCAGCCTCCAGGCCATCTGGGACATCTGTGCCACCCTCAAGGAACCCTGGACACCAAGGAGCTCCATCAAGTGCTGACGTCTGTAGAGGAAATCAGGGACAGCTCTGAGCAGGACTTTGCCCCAGCTCTGCAGCGGCTTGGACACCCCAGAAGGACCCCCGCCCCATCCTCAGCCCACCTAGGCTGGCCAGGCTTTAAAGCAGAATCTCTGGGGCTATAATAAATATCTAAGTGTTTGTGAAAAGGAAATTTTAAAAGGAGGAAGAAGAGATAAAAAATAAATAAATAAAAGAAAGGGGGAGTGTGGAAGAGTAGAAGAAAGGCAACTAAATTCCAACTTAGTGTCCAAGTCAAGAACCAAACAATTATTTCTCCTCCTTTGCAGCCAACCATCCAGGTTCAGAGGCATTTCTAATACAAGACTTCACCACATTGGTTAAGAAAATGATCTGATATACAGGAATGAGAGGAAACAGACTTATCTTTTTTATTTTCTAGCTGCTTTGGTGCTTACAACCCATACTTAGTGGGTCTGCCAGACGCAGATAACCACCTATCTAACATGTCTTCTTCTGTAGTCTTTGAACTTTAGAATCAAGTTCAATGATTTTCTAGAAATGTTCAAAAACCTTAAAAATTTTACAACCTTTAGAAAAACATAAGAAGCCAATCTGAAAAGGCTACAAACTATACAATGTCACCAAAATGACATTCTGAAAAAGGCTAAACTAAGAGGACAACAAAAAGGTCAGTGGTTGCCAGAGGTTAACGGTAGGGAGAAGCATGAATAGGTGGAACACAGGATTTGCAGCAAAGTACCCTGTGTGAGACCATAATGATGGACACATCTCATCATACATTTGTACAAACCAACACAATATGCAACTCCAAGAGTGAACTAATAAAATAATCTATGGACTTTGGGTAATTATAGTGAGTCAATGTAGGTTCATCAGTTGTTGCAGATGTTCTGTTGTGGTAGGGAATGTTCATCATAGGGGAAGCTATGCATGGGTGAAGGCAAGAGGTATAAAAGAAATCTTGTACCTTGCCTTCAATTTTGCTGTAAACCTAAAACTGCTCTTAAAAAATACAGTCAATTTACAGAAAAATTAAAATAGTAAAACACAATGGATATGGGGTCACACCTCAGATCCAACAATTATCAGCTTTTAATCTTACACCAATTTACTACCCTTTCTAAACACAAGTTTGCTATTTAGAAAGTGGTGTCAAAACAGTATGTGTTTCAATGATACATTCTTATATAGAACTAATACTATTAGGCATTAAAAAAGGCTGAGCACAAATAATTGATGCTTTCAAACTGTGGTACTGGAGAAGACTCTTGAGAGTCTCTTGGGCAGCAAGGAGATCAAGCCAGTTAAACCTAAAAGAAAGCAACTATGAATATTCATTGGAAGAGCCGATGCTGAAGCGCCAATACTTTGGCTACCTGATGTGAAGAGCTGACTCTTTGGAAAAGACCCTGATGCTGGGAAAGACTGAAGGCAGGAGGAGAAGGGGACGACAGAGGATGAGATGGTTGGATGGCATCACTGACTCAATGGACATGAATTTGAGCAAACTCTGGGAAATAGTAGAGGACAGAGAATTCTGGCATGCTGCAGTCAATGGGGCTGCAAAGAGTAGGACACGACTGAGTGACACACCAACTCTAAGGCCTATATAACACCTAGTCCAGTGTCTAGCAAAGAGCAGGTGCCCAGTAAGTAATGACAGCTCAGTTTAAATTTAGTTCTTTCTTAACAATACAAGTTATATGTAAGGGGGGAAGGGGCATAAAAGATAAATCCCAAATATGTATGTTCAGAAAATAAGTAAAGCTGCTTTTTAATTTTCATGTGTGTGTTTGAATATTGATTCTTCCCCTCTAAGTAGATTATTTCCATTCATAGGTAGAGCTATATTTTCAGTTATTTTGTACTTGCCCTTTAAGAAAATAATTTAGATGTTTCAATAAATTTTTAATTTTCTAAATTCTTTTCAATCTTCCTCCTCCTCTATTGTTGAGAACAGAGTTTAATCTTTCATCTATTCCACTTAACTATATTGCATGGAGGGGAGAGGATTAATCTACTTTTTTTGTACTCATGACCTTTACACTGATCACATTATTGTCTACACAGATCAAAGGTGGAGTGGGTAAAAGATGAGTTTACACAGAATATTTACCTAGGAACAATACTTATAAAAATTATTTTTTGTTTGCATAATTCAGTAAATATTATCTACAACTTTATGTTACCTCCATGGATTCATTGACAAGAAAAAATTTAAATAAAAGCACTTATAGTAAGTCAGAAATCTTGAAATTTATGTTTGTTGGTGGAAGATATCCAGGATTTAGGGGTATTTAACTATATAAAACTATCAATAGGTATAATCAAAACATACATCCACATACACATAAATATACAAATCTATCTACATATAAATATTTTATATTCTTGATATGATGTACAGTTATCAAATGTCTTTTAAACCATATTAGGGGACTTCCCTGATGGTCCAATTGTTAAGAATCCACCTGTCAATGAAGGGGATATGGGTTCGATCCCTTGTTCGGGAAGACCCAAATGCAGCAGAGCGGCTAGGCTGGTGCACAACAATTATTGAGCCCACACATCTAGAGCCCATGCTGAGCAATGAGGAGTCACCACAATGAGAAGCTGCTGCACTGAAATGAAAGGTAGCCACCCTCCTCACACCCCGCCCCACCACTACCCACCCCCCCTGCAACTAGAGAAAGCCCATGTGAGCAATGAAGACCCAATGCAGCCAAAAACAAATTTAAAAAAAAAAAAATATATATATATATATATAAGGACTTTATTCAGGCAGAACTTTAGACACTCTAGTATTATAAGGGAAATGTAGCAAAAATAGTAGTATATTACTTCCTTAGTAACATAAACAGCATTTTGTTAGACTTAAAACCTGAACATAAAGAGTAGTCCACATTAGGAACAAATCAGTCATTCACGTACAAAATTCATATCCCAAGTCCTCGTCTCAAAATCGTATGGATTTGGTTAAATAATAACCAAGGTGGACTCATCAAGATATTAACTTATTTATCCTATAGCATTATTCATTCTGAACAGCACATTCTACATCTAACACTATTAAGTATGATAGATTATGCACTCCTCATTAGAAAAGTAAAAATCATTTAATATTTCAACTAAGAGATGATGTGGTACAGTCATTTAAAAATTTTCCCATAATGCCAAACTGCTTGCTTCCATTATCGAACCTAAAGAAGCCAATGAGGGGGGGGGAATATATATATATATATATATAAAATACCCACAAGTCATAAGAAATCACGGAAAAAGTTACTTTGAAAAAGAAAAAAATGAGCATTTCTTGTCACACAGCAAAAAGTTTTCCTCAACAAAGAATAATTAAAAACTGAAACCATGAGAAATGCTTACACTTATTTTTCTTTACTAACAACTAGATATAATGTTTGTACAGTTAGAGGGGGTAGAACAGCAAGTATTAGAGGGGATTCTAGATCCTTATCAAAATGAGTAAAGTTGGGACTTCCCTTTCTAAATAAGGGACTTTCCTTTCCATCTAAAGTGGGACAAACCACTTCTAGTGGTTAAGAATCTGCCTTGCAACGTGCGGGACATGGGTACAATCCCTGTTTGGGGAATGGGGATCCCACGTGCCGTGGGGCAACTGGGCCCTCCTGCCACAACTAGAGCACCCTGTGAGGCAACTAAGATCTGACACAAGTCAAATTAAAAAAAATAAATAAGTAAAGTATGGTCAGTGCAGATACTGAGATTTATTTAAAGGTTAATATTTAACTGTCACAGAAACATTGGTAATAAGCATGATATTCTATAGCCAAATTTATCTGAAGCCAGTTTGCCTTTTAGGCTCAGATTTTGACAGTACACCAAGTGAACGTAAAATCCTGTAGACTTGTGTTAACTAGTTTAGTTCATAAACCTAACATGTAAAGCAGAATTCTAATTTGCTAAGGCATGATGAAAAATATGAAGGTAATACAGACTAGTAAATTCTTAATCTCCATTCTCTGAGCCAAAGAGTCATTTGGTAGGTGCTTGGCCTCAGAACAGGATTTATATTAATTGAATTTTATTGGACTCAAGCTATTCCCTTGTAGAAGCTTCTCCCATTGGAATGTTAAAAATCTCTGGATAAGGATTTCTATATCCACTTCCCCAGGAGGGATGGTCTTTTTAATTTGGCCTTGATAATAGGTTAATCGCCACTGCCTATATCTCTTAACTTTTGTTTATGCCTGCCCTTAGAAAACTAAAAAAGAAAATGTGAAATATACTATTTCTTTTAGTTATTCAGTCTATTCTTACCAGCCCAAAATCTGATCTTTTTATGGCATGAGACAGATTTTTAATTTTTTTGCCCAACTAATATCCATTCAGTTCTTTCCCCCAGCAGAGCAGCCATGCAGTTTGGGTAGGAGTATGGAAGGGGGAGACAGAGATTACTCCACCCCAGTTCAGGGTCAACCCCAGAGTTTCCAAAACAATCAGGATACTCCCAAAACCTCTGCCATATTGATTGGTGCAGATTACCCATCCCAAAGGCAGTGATCAAAATGCCTCGTTCCCACCGACCTGATTTATAAAAAAGCATGTGAACAAGCTCAAACAAATGAAAAATGAAGCATGGATGTGCTAGTAACCTTTGCAAAAGATGATGTCTTATTCCACTCAGAAAACTACAAGCACATTCTCTTTCTGGAAAGTGTAATGTGAGATACTAAGGCCAGGGTGATTTTACTACCACATAGAGAACCAAGCTTGGATGACTTTGCTCATCCTGCAAAGCCAGAACCCAAAGGCAGGAATTGCTCTAATGTAACATCACTGATATGCTTAATCAAATCATATTTGATTAAAACAAATTTATGAAGACAAACTGTGGAAGATTTAAAATCTGTCCACTAAGTGTCAGATACATCTTCCTTTAAAATCTAAAATTAACTTCTTTCACTTTAACCTGAACCTAGAACCTGTAACAATTAAGTGTGGCAGAGTAACAGTAACTTCCAAGACTAGGCCAGAGAGGACACTGCAGCATCTTCCTTGTTCTTGCTCTCTTTCTCTCCCTCCCTCCCTTCTTCCCTCTCTCCCATCCTCTCCCTGTTTCTTGGGGAAGACAGCTGCCATGTCAAGGGGACACCCAAAGTGGCCTATAGAATGGCCCACATGGTGTGGAACTGGGGCCTCCTGCTAAGCCCAGGAAGGAGCTGACGCCTTTGCCCAACCATGACATGAGTGAGTTACCCCGGAAGGGGGTTCTCCAAGCTTAGGCATGTATTGAAATGAAGGAAGCCCTAGCTAACATCTTGACTGCCATCTCATGAGAAATCAAGCTAGAATCACCCAGGAACGTCATTCCATAATCCCTGAACCACAGAAACCATGGGGGAAAAAAAAGCTTATTGACTCAATCTGCTAAATGTTGGCATAATTTGTTCAACATTAGAAGAAGAATATGCTATCCAACCTCTGGAATGTCTAATCTACACAGTTAATATTCCTCTTTATGTTATTACTTTGAATTCCTTTGTTATTACTTTTTTATTATTAAGTAATGAGTCCTAAATTGCTATAAGGTAATATGTATTTTTACTGTGATCTATGACATAGTAATATAATAATAGTTTAATTCTAAAAGAAAATTATTATTTCCAAATTCTTGGGCAAAAAGAGGGTAGAAAGGAAGAACTCTCTTAGTAGTAAACAAAGTACTGGAAGGAGTAGGAAGGAAGCACCATTTTCTATAATCAGGAGTCACAGGAGGAAAGCGCTCTCAGGCAAAGTAGCTAAAGGAGGTAAAGATGTCCACCATCTAAAACTGATTTTAGATCTCTCTCTACAAATCTGGTATACTGATTTCCTGCCACCTTCAGGCTATTGGTTCTAAGTCTGAAGTCTTAGATGCCTCAGCTTCCGGTCATAACTGGATTTAGGCAACAATGTTCATACCGTATTACAACAAACACTTATTGGAAAAGATGAGCCCTGATTCTGGGAAAGGTTGAGGGTGGGAAGAGAAGGAGCGACAGAGGATGAGATCCTTGAATGGCATCACCGACCCAATGGACTGAATTTTAGCAAACTCAGGGAGATAGTGAAGGGCAGGGAAGCCTGGAGTGCTGCAGTCCATGGGGTCACAAAGAGTCTGACGTGACTTGGTGACTGAATAACAACATATGAGGTGTTAGGTCCATGCAAACTCAAATCATGCCAAGAATGTTTGGCAAAGAGTTCAAGGTGCTATTATTCTGGTGACAAGAGAAAAGAGTGCCAATCCGCAAAGAAAAAAATCAAGTTAGATAAACACCAGAAAACCATGTTGGATAAGAAAGAGAAACAAGACTGAATTAATATCTAAATATGAGTAGAGACCAAGTGAACTGATGTTCAGTAACTTGAAGACTTAAAATAGGTT
The DNA here is from genome assembly GCF_019320065.1 of Cervus canadensis. Taxonomy (NCBI): domain Eukaryota; kingdom Metazoa; phylum Chordata; class Mammalia; order Artiodactyla; family Cervidae; genus Cervus; species Cervus canadensis. The sequence continues at coordinate 53,016,280 of NC_057399.1, forward strand.
ATGGAAAACTCAGTTATTAGGATTAATAAAAGTCAAAGTATAAGCCACTTGGAGAATAAAACAGAAAACTGCAATGCAACAAAGGAATCCAATGATTCAGACACACAGAGATAGAACTGGCTCTAAGCTAAGCCCACAGGTATGCACTGACTGGGTCAATCTGTCAAAATAAAACAGAGCAAAGATGGAGAAAAAAAGAAGCAATTACTTTAGTGACACCATGAAATTATATTGACATTTGCATATTTTTATTGACTCTCCTAAAATGTATGATACATGTACAAATATGTCCACAATAGAATCTCAAATGATACTGTCAACTTTCACTTTTCCTAAGGTTTCTGTTGTTCATAGAACTCAGGTTTTCTTTCTCTGATTTAGGAAGAAAAATAATTAACATTTACTTCAATATTATATTTCATGCTATGAACTAGGGGGAAAAAAAGCACTGTTTTGTTTAATTGACTCAAAATTAATCTAGACTGAACATTACTACGGTTCTTTTAAAGGTGGGGAGATCTGGGATCAGAATTCACAATTGTAATAATGGAGTCAGAATTCAAATACATCCATGTGCCCTCTAAGATGTCATCACTTTCTTTACTTACTAACAGATAAAACTGTTTCAGAGACTAATCATAATTTTACCCAATGCCTTTTTTTAGAAAATAAAGTGCTGGCAATTATTTAGGAAGTTGAAATTAACCACTATTACACACTATTACAGTGTTTGTCTTTATGTTTTGGGGATTTGGTTATTTTGGTTTTTTCTTTTTTCTTGGCTGTGCTTGGTCTCTGTTGAGGCACACAGTCTTCTCTAGTTGTGGCCTGTGGGCTTAGCGCTCCAGGGCATGTGGGATCTTAGTTCCCCAACCAGGGATCGAAACTGCATTGGAAGGTGGATTGTTTACCACTTTCCAAATCAGGAAAGGAGTACATCAAGGCTATATATTGTCACCCTGCTTATTTAACTTATATGCAGAGTACATCATGAGAAAGGCTGGGCTGGAGGAAGCACAAGCTGGAATCAAGACTGCCGGGAGAAATATCAATAATCTCAGATATGCAGATGACACCACCTTTATGGCAGAAAGTGAAGAACTAAAAAGCCTCATGATGAAAGTGAAAGAGGAGAGTGAAAAAGTTGGCTTAAAACTCAACATTCAGAAAACTAAGATCATGGCATCTGATCCCATCACTTATGGCAAATAGATGGGGAAACAATGGAAACAGTGACAGACTTTATTTTGGGGGCTCCAAAATCACTGCAGATGGTGACTGCAGCCATGAAATTAAAATGCACTTGCTCCTTGGAAGAAAAATTATGACCAACCTAGACAACACACTAAAAAGCAGAGACATTACTTTGCCAACAAAGGTCTGTCTAGTCAAAGCTACCGTTTTTCCAGTAGTCATGCATGGATGTGAGAGCTGGACTATAAAGAAAGCTGAAGAATTGATGCTTTTGAACTGTGGTGTTGGAGAAGACTCTTGAGAGTCCCTTGGACTGCAAGGAGATCCAACCAGTCCATCCTAAAGGAAATCAGTCCTGAATATTCGTTGGAAGGACTGATGCTGAAGCTCCAATACTTTGACCACCTGATGTGAAGAACTGACTCATTGAAAAAGATCCTGATTTGGGAAAGGGTTGAAGGGGGAGGAGAAAGGGATGACTGAGGATGAAGTGGTTGGATGGCATCACTGACTCAATGGACATGAGTTTGAGCAAGCTCTGGGAGTTGCTGACGGACAGGGAAGCCTGGAGGGCTGCAGTCCATGGGGTCACAAAGAGTAGGACATGACTGAGCGACTGGACTGAACTGAACCAGGGAAGTATTTTTATAGTGAGGCAGAATCCACAGTTTCAGTACAACCTAGGTAACTACTTCTCTTTACTTTTTTGCTTACCCATAATAGTGCTTTTACATATAGCACCTATCAATTCATATGTGGACTACTGCCATCCCTCTTCAGGTTTCTAATCCTTCACTTTATGCATGCATTGATTCAAGGAGTAATTACTGAGTATATGTTATAAAAAGGTATGCTTCTGCCTCCACCTATTATAAGACATTTGATTATGTCACCTTTGTTTAAGTAGAAATATACCAATTGCCCATACTTTAATAGTCAGGATCTATATACACATACCACAAATATGTATATATAATATATATATATGTATAATTTCTAAACTATAAGAGTTCTTGCAATAAGCCTGTATTAAAATTAAGGCTTTATAAATGAGAGTTTTACTTCTAGATTACTAAAATGACCTTGCCTGAGATTAGGACAACAATGCAATAAAAAATTCAAGTGTTAAGTAATATCTCTTTTTCTGTAACTTCAATCAATATACTGGAATCAATTTGAATGCAATTTCTAGTAATAAATTTATTTGAGACCTACATATGGCTGTATTAACCCAAAGCAAAATAATAAAAATATTTTCTATTCTTTGATGCAGATACAAAATTTATCAGTGCTAAAGGACAAATATATTTGAATAAACAGATTCATTTTCAGCATCTAACAATTTTCTTTTTCCCCTACTCTGTTTGATTTTTAATTTGTATTTTATGTCCATGATATAAAAGATGGGTTTTCTGTTGCTCCTTTTTATTAAAGGTCTGTAGTGGTGGAGCACACATTTCACATTCAGTGCAATGCATTCATAAAGAGAATTTACATATTCTAAAATTAACATAAATTTTGCTGCTATTTATGCATCCTATCTGGTCATACTCAAGATCAGGTAATGGGCTGTTTGTGTTGCAAATAGGAATAACTCAAGTTATTCATACATCTCAACTGCAAATCTATCACTTTGATATTTTTACACTTTTTATGTATTTTGTGTCTTAGCAGTATATATCAACTAGGCACATTGAGACAGAAGGTTAAATGTTTGGCTTAATGACTTAAAACTCCAGGGAAAGGGTTTTCAATAATTTTTGGTGAGGGATGCAGTATTTACTGCTACATTCTGTAGGAGCCTAATTCTTATTTCATACAGAGTAGAGCTAACCATCTCCATTTCTGCAACAATTGTTAACAAGCCTTCAAGGCTACTCCACAATTTCTCTGGTTTCCTGCTTCCTCCTCTCCCATTAAATACTGATAAAATCCTATTTGGATCTTTTGGCTAAGCAATCCCAAAGGTCAGGAAAAGCCTGGCCCATTTCTACTTTTGGAGGCCCCATTTATATTAAAGAAAAAAAAAAGAAACAATAAAACAGAGTTATAAAAATTGTGATATACCTAAAATGCTTATATTTTAAAAGTTATTGATTTGTCTTGGGCATATACACAGATTCAATAAAATTTAATTAGGCTATCCAAGATACTTGCAGGATTTATAAATATTAATTAGTTAGAATATTTAAGACAATGGGTTCAGCAAAAAGACACAGAACTAAACTTCTACTATGGAGATGTTGGCCTCAGAGTATTTCTGGGTCTTCAGACATACATGAATTAGTAGATAATGCTACTATTCTAAATTCAAGGCCTCTCATGTTTATGAGGCCTGAATGAAATGACCCTTTTGTCCTAGCTGCATCAAATTTTAAACCAATCTTATTTTCAACAGAGCAACAGTGAAGGATCCTGTGCTGGATATACTATCCTTTTCTATTTCTTAGTTCTGACTTCCCCACTATATACAAAACATCTTGTTTTTATTACAATCCTCCTTAAATTCTTTGTCAAGAGAGCATGAGTTTATAAGTTTAAAACAGCATATAAAATTATAAAGAATAAAATACCTTAGCAGTCATTAAAAATACTCTCTACAAATTGAATTTTACTTCCTAGTCACACACAGATTCACTTAGTGACAATTAAACTTAATTACCTCAATCCTCTAACTGCAAAAGACATTACTATTATCATTACTACTATTAATATTATTATTTGCTAAATTCATTGAAGGCCTCACTATGTGCCAGGCACTGTAAAATAAGGCTTTGATCTGCAGCATCTTACTTGATTTGTGTAAATATTAGTTACCTTATTTTTACAGACATAATATCAGTTATATACTTAGCGAGTCTGAAATCTAAAACAGGTTAATAATTTTAACCACAGCCTCATGGAAAATAAGAGTTGCATACCCTGGAATGAGTCACTCCTGCTACCTAATGTAGACTTGGCCTCCTCAATCTCAACTGAAATGTAAACAATAAGTTATTTGATTATTATAAATATAAATATCAGATCTAAAAATCTAGGCATAAAAATATCAAATGAAAAGAAGATAAAAATTTGGCATAAACATTAAGAACATCACTTGAGAAATAGCTCTGTTGTGACTATTACAGCCTACTCATCAGCTCATCCTTTTTCAGATCTTGCCTCATCAGTACGGACACATCGTCCTATGTTAGCTAGCCAGGGAACCAAAATTGTGGCCATCTGTCAGACTGCTTCACTGCTTCCTGCAAAGTGTTGAAGGAGGAGATCACAGGTGGCTGAGTAGGTGGACAAATCTTACATCTTTGTTATGTCAAGCAGTCTCTAAGGTATGTGATGGACCAACTACTATGGAGGAGTAGTCTTTTTTTAAAACGCTGTTTTGTGCAGATGTTCCAAAAGACATATGGGCTGGTGGGATCATAGATGGTAGGACTTATGTTACTTTTTCAAATAAGCAAAATGTTAACAAAAGAAGGAGCTTAGAGTCAGTTGGTGGACTTTAGGATTAAAAAAAAAAAAATTTGACCACGATATACCAATGGGAGAACTCAGGAAAAGAGAAGACTTTGACTTTTACCCGGTAGCATCAGAGCATAGTCATGCCGAGTGCCCATTAGGTAGAAGAACCTTAATATGTAAATCTAGACTGGATTCATCAAGATCAACCACTATAGTTGTCAAGAAGCATTATTTTGCCTAAGTATCCATTTTCAACACATGGATACTTTCAAGAACTGCTGCTTTTATAAATACATGTATGTGTGCTAAGTCGCTTCAATCATGTCCAACTCTGTGTGACCTCATAGATGGTAGGCCACCAGGTTCCTCTGTCCCTGGGATTCTCCAGGCAAGAAAACTGGAGTGGGTGGCCATGCCCTCCTCCAGGGGATCTTCCCAATCCAGGGATTAAACCTACAGTGTCTTATGTCTCCTGCATTGGCAAGTGGGTTTTTACCACTGAGCCACCTGGTGGTCTAAATGTCCTTAATTGGAATTGTTAGTTCACTTATTCCAAGTCCTTATCCATCTCAGTATTGGGCTTCTTATCACCATCACTTACTTTAGTTCATATTACAATTATAGTAAGGATCTTTTCTTAATTTTACATCAAATGTATTAAATATTGTTTAATCTACCATTGTTGTTCAGGTGCTAAGTTGTGTTGGACTCTTTGTGACCCCATGAACTGCACGCCAGGCTTCGCTACCCTTCATTAACGCCCCGAGTTTGCTCAAACTCATGTCCATTGAGTCAGTACTGCCATCCAACCATCTTATCTTCCGTCACCCCTTCTCCTCTTGCCCTCAATCTTTCCTAATATCAGAGTCTTTTCCAATGTGTTGGCTCTTTTAATCTACTGTGGGGCTATATTAAACCAGCTATTTCAGAATTATTGATGAAATGGCCCTCAACTGGGACCAGAAAATCCGGTCCTAAGATTGCTTTTGACACATTATGGTTAGGTGACCCTGCGTGGGCTCTGAGCCTTGTTTATCATCTTTGTGAATGAGAAGACAGGAGTATGTGACAACTAAAGGGGAGGGAAGAAAAGATCTTTGTTTCAGCTCTAATTGTACATGATATAAGAAATGACTACTCTCTCCAGAAAAGTATCTCCAGGAAAAGAAAAAATAAATCCTAATGTCCATTTCATTTACGTCCCTAACTAACCTATGGTAAAGCTGTCTATTGAAGTTAGGACCACTGGGCCTATCCATTTGAGATACAGACTGAGGATACTGTGAAAAGATGCCACCTGCAACAGCCCAGCATTAATGTGAAAGTTTAGTGTTTAAATAAACAAAACAAGCTCTCTGTTTTTTATGGGTTCATAATCATCTCAATGATTTCTGAGTAAATTTTGAATTGATCACCTACCTTACAAGAGTTGAAGCACTAAACATAAAAACCTATTCAACAGAGATGTGGCATGGTGTGAAACTAAAAATATGTTTCTCCTCTCAGTAAAGGCTCCATTTTTTTTCCAACTGCAAGAATGGAATATAGCAGCCATCTCAAACTGATGAATTTGAAGCAAATACAGAGGCCTACTTAGCAGGCATGCATCCACAAGATAAGGAATGAATGATTCTAGAAATATGGCATTGTTCCCATTAAAATTTGAGGTTTATTCATTTCTATGCCTGCCACAGACATTTAACGTCTTCCTTTCTCATTGAAGGAAAAACTGAATAGCATTTATTAATGAAGTGGCCAGCAGCAAACCTGAGCTTTCCAAAACACAATGTAGAAATTGCTATTTGAAAGTGAGCAACATGAAATTCAAACTTAATCTCACAGCTAAACGTTTGGCTTATTATATGTAAGAACTTTCATAAACATGCCAGTCTTCTACCACGTTTTTAATTGACAGATTTAATTTACTTTCTGCACCTTCAGAAAGAGTCTCCTCTTTCTCTCTCATCCAGGTTCCATTAAATATTACTTGGAATATTATTTTCAAAGTTGAAAATATTTGCTGAAACAGAGAATAATTTATTAGGGAATAATTTATTTAGGGAAAAATGTTGCCTGAAAGGAAAATCACCATAAAAGACTAGGATGTAGAAGAACAAGACTGATGAGGGAATTAAATCGACAAAAAAAGAGAAGAGGTGATCTGAGAGGTAGCATTGCTCTCCACCTGTTCTCTGGTCTGAACTTTTCTGACGGAAACTTTTGTCAAAAGCCGGGCAAAGTAGACAGGGAAAAATACAGAACTGAATCTAAAGATATTAAAAGTCCAAGAAAGCATAGCTTTGTTGTCTCTAGAGCATAAAAGGCATCTCATTTAAGAGTCAAATCTCACAACACTAAAACATCGACAACAGCATCAATCTAAGAAACTAACGGGTTAGAATCAGAGGATGACCCAATGGGGAGCAATGCTAGTCTACATCCAGAAAGGAGGCTGCACGAACATCCCTGAGCATGCTGGACTCAAGAAGATTGCTTTCCTAAGCACAGGCTTGCTTAGTGAGGTGGAGGGGAAAAGTACCGGGTTGGCCAGAAAGGCCATTCAGTTTTTCCCAAATGAACTTTTTGGCCAACCCAACACATTTTTTAACATCTACTTGAAAATCAGTTTACAGTTCCTATGATGCAGGACCCTAAATTCTCCAATTTTTCATTTGTTCAAATGTTCATGTTTTTCATTTGTTCAATTTTTCAAATGTTCATTTTTCTGAACATCTTCCCATTTGGGGAGACTCTGTGATCCAACTAAATCCTTTTCTACAATATTTAAATAACATATTATCACCTACATGCAAGTACCTAATTCATCCCATACTATAGGCATTTCTTCCTATGTGAAAAATTTCACCAAGACACCAGTTTTAGCCCAGTGCCATCTCTTACTTAAAGGCCACACTAAGATCTCCTGGGATAATAGATAACTAGTGGTATGCCACTGCTTACATTTATTCTTGTACACTCCACTGTGGCTTAAAATGAGTCCCATGAACTGAGTGATCCAGAGGTTCACTCAGGTCTCAAAGTAATTACCATACTATAATCGAAATCTACTTTCAAAGTGGATGAAAACTATGTGACAACTAAGATGGTTCATTTTATCAACCTCTAATTACCTGATATATTCACTCTTACTGGAAATGATTTTTACTCATTATTGATGAATGCACTTTCAACTTCATATACCACACACCACCCAAGACCTTGCTTGCTCTTATTTAACAGTTAAGCCTCTCACTGCCTTCTAATCTATTCTTATCCAACCTTTGGTACAAAACAATAGCTCACATTTATGGAGCACCAACCATGAATCCAGATCAATTGCCAGGGCATTATTCTTCCTCACAGAAATCCAGCAAGATCTGTTTATATGTTTCTGTAAGTTTAGGTATGAGGTAACTGCTTTACAGAGGTTCAAATAACCTATCCAAGTTCATGTAGCTATTAAGTCAGGGAATCTGTATTCAAAGTGATGTCTGGCTCAAAAACCTGTATTCTCCTTGTATTATCACACTGCTTCTTAGTTTAATTTGTCCTTCCATGAAGAGAAATTGTAATGTAAACCACTAAAAAGAGATTTAGTCTTGGCCTGAGTGGGCTACTAGCTCCTCTTGCTTTCTGAAAACATTTGTTCATACCTTACTGCCTCCACATCCCGGTTCTTTTCCTCCATGTCTTGTGTCCAGCTTCCTAATTCTATGTCCTTCCTCAACTGCATGAAACATTATCACAGGCACAGAAGTACTTGTTGCCCAAACTACGCAAATCAGTTACATCAACTCGTTTTCTTCTTACATCACTACTTAAAATTGAGAACTTCAGTTAGCAGAATCCAGGGACAAATAGATGCCAGAGAATCCCATTTTATTTTTCTTTTTAACCTGTGCGGCCAAGGACAGATATGATTCTTTCAGGCTTAAAGCAAAGAAAGCCTTTGGTACATCTTTCACAATTTATAGGAAACCTAATTAAGCAGGAAATTATTTTGGTGCCTCATGTGTTCATAATGTATCATTTTGAGAATTCCTGTAGACAATCATTTCATGTGACCATAACAATGATTATAGGAGGTAGGCAAAAACAGGGTTCAACTGAGGTTGGAAGATTTTCTCAAGGTCACACAGCAAGTAATTTTTACAAAATTAATTAATATTAAAATACTTTTTTCCCACCCCAGTTGAGTAATTATTTAACTGGAAATATTCAGATATCTCCACTGAAAATAATTTTTAAAAATACTTATGTACTGAGAATTTAAAATGTTTAATGTTAAATTTTAAAAGGATAGAAAGCAGTATACAGTATGAACTTTGCCATAACAATAGGCTTTCTTAAACCCTGGGTTGGGGGAGGTAGTCACCGATGGACTTTTAGAACTCCATGAAGTTCAGGAAATTATATACAAAAATTTGCAAATTCTACATTTTGTTAAGGAAAAGTTTGATAGTTCTTATCAGTTTTCAAAGCTGTTTATGACCAAGAAATTTTTAAGAACCACAGATTTAGAGCTAAAAATGTAGTTAAAACAGAATAACTGAACCTCTAAGATGAGTTGATTGTCATATAATGTCAATTATTCACAAAATAATGGCAAAATTAACTTTTTTTTAAAGATCTTACGTGTTTTCAAAATCACATAATCTCAAAACAGTATGTTTTTTGGAATAAATGCTCCTCAGACTGTTTCAAGCCTTTCATTAATTTTCAGAATTCTGAAACAGTTGTTTTTGACACTTGTTGGTGCTCTTGTTACTTTTATGAAGTTTATTTTTTCAGAAATCCTTACTTCACTATTCCAGAGGTGCATCCCCAGCTGTGTATTGGTAGGATCTGACCTGGAACACTGCGTAAAAGCCTAAGTGCTTTGTTGAAAATGAAAGGATCTCAATCTCAGTGGCAAACAATCAAGGAAGGTGAACATTACCACTGCCTTCCCACTGCTTGAGACTTCAATACAGTTTGGGGAAAATAACAAACCAGACAAAAAAAATTAATTCTAGCAGAATGAGATAGCCATAGTGGGCTTTGATAAGCTCCCAAATAAACTTTGATAAGCTTCCCAGGGGAAGAGGTTGGAAAAGTTACATGAAGTTTAAGAGAGACTGGAAAAGTTCCCACTTACATACCTATTGCTAGCAAAATCTGAGACTCGCACAAGCAAGAAATGAAAGCTGGGGAAGACTTGTGAAGAGAACTTTGAATGTATGCCCCACCCCACACATAGAAGCCCTCAGCAACAACTGGAAAGCCATTGGCTCAAAATGTCTATGTATAATCTCTAACCAGTCATTGATTGACCTTTAAGCTATGCTAGTATAAATAATCTACCTGCAAGATGGGAGACCCAGCTTCGATCCCTGGGTCAGGCAGATCCCCTGGAGAAGGAACTGGCAACCCACTTCAGTATTCTTGCCTGGAGAATCCTATGGACAGAGAAGACTGGAGGACCATGGGGTCCCAAAGAGTCAGACATGACTGAGCAATTGCATGATGTGATATGCTGGGAAAGATAGAGGACAGGAGAAAAAGGGTGCGACAGAAGATGGATGGCATCATCGACTCAATGGACATGAGTTTGCACAAACCCCAGAAAACAGTGAAGGACAGGGAAGCCTAGCTTGCTTCAGTCAGTGGGGTCACAGAGTCAGACAAGACGCAGCCACTGAACAACAACAACAAAGCTATCCTAGGAAGGAAGCAACAGCTAAGAAGCCAGTCAAGAGTAAAAAGGATGAGCTGAGGTATCAGTAATTCTGTCCAATAAAGTCATTAAATAATTGAACAAAAAGCACCAGGGGCAACTTCCAACCCTGAGTAAGAGATCAGAATCCATCAGTGCTACAATATATCATCCAAAATATCCACATTTCAAACAAAACTTACAACAGACAGACAAGGAAGTGCCATCTACACATAGGGACTTCTCTGGTAGTCCAGTGGCTAAGATTCTGTGCCCTAACTGCACAAGGGGTGGGTTTGATCCCTGGTCAGGGAACCAGATCCCACATGCACAACTAAACGTCCCGCATGCCACAAGGAAGGTGGAAGATCCCGTGTGCTGCAATTAAGACCCAACACAGCCAAATAAATATATATTTTTTTAATGCTTAAAGAAAATCAGAGTCTATAGACACTGACTCATTGCAAAGGAATAGAACTTCTACAAAAGCATTTCTGTGAGTTATCCAGGAGTGAATATGCTGCAACAGAGTCTTAGTTGTTCGTACAGTAAGGAAAATGTCTCGGGTGCCCTATATTCTAAAGTAGTCTAACTCTTCCATTTGGGCACTGGTCCGTAGTACTTTAAATACCAGAAACACCCATCTTTCTGTATTTAACCCACTGGCTATCATTTCAACCACCCAGTCGCAGCAGCTGTCTGTTCCACTTGCAACTCTTGCTGTGATCATCTCCAGAGAGGATGGGCATAAAACTGGGATATGAAGGGCTGCCGTTGTAACCTGGCACTGGAGTTTTTGCCCTTCCCAATGCATCACACTGTAACTGATTAGGTGGAAAGGCACAAAAGAGCATTTGGGCAGAAAGAGAAATGCCTGTTATCTCGAGGAGTCCATACTTCAGTAGGTCTGGTAGATTTCCTCTGGTCCTAGTGCCTGCATTTCCTTTTCCCCTATAGTTGGCAACAGAAAAAGTTACTGCTCCACGTAGTGTCTTTTTAAAATAAAGTTAAGTAAGCAAGAAAATAGCTCCTGAAGAAAATGGTAGGAAGGGAAGAGGCATAAAACTTCAGCAATTTTAGTATGTTCCCATTATTCCTTCTATAAATCTCAGCAGTGAGACAGTGTGGTTTGAAGAAGACCCCACTAGCAGTTTATCATTTTGCTTTTGCATTTCTACTTAATAAAGTCAAATTGAGCATCCTGAGATTTAAATTCTATATGATTGTGAGTGTTTTAGGCAACTTGCCTGTGAAAGCAAAACACAGCAGCAGCATGGCTATATCCACCTACATCTATGCCTAGGGTGAACACGTTTTCCCCCAGGCTTCTGTGAGATGTGGAAGCACGGTCCTGCCACAATAGCGTCGGAGGCTGTTAAAACCCACAGGAGAACTACTCTCTGGAGATACAAAGACAGTGAAAGCCAAGGGAGTGAAGGCGGGAGAAGATGACTGTAGAGTAGCAGGACCAGAAAAGAGGTGAGGAGGGAATTCCTATGTCTTGGGAGGAGCCACACTGCAAAGATGGGAGAAAAGCTTCAATAGAGAGATCACTGGGAAATGTAAGCTGAATCTGATCATGTGGGAAATCAGTTAAGGGCAAGCTTCTCTCACTGCTGTTTAGGAAGCAGAACTGTGTCTTATTGTCAATCTATTAGACAATCTAGTGAACACAGTTTTTCTGCTCTGTATCATAAAGAAGCCAGAAATCCAGCTTAGTCTGAAGTCTACCTGGTCCCCAGGCAGGCTTCTGACTTGTATTGGAACTCTAATCTTTCATTCACAGTTCTAATACTGGAAAGCATCTGGGCATTGCATGTTCTTAAAGAACATTTTCCAGTAGGAATAGTGGATTTAGTGCTGCATTTGAAATTTAAAAGTATCAGAAGTTGCAAATCAAATAAGGATGAAGAAAGCAAAATATCAGTAAGCTTTTGTTTTCTATTAACTGTAAAATTCAACTAATCAAAATAACACACACCCAGCCTGGAATGCTCTTTCTTTAGCTTTTCCCATGATTAACTCCTTATCGTCCTTTCAGTTCAGTTCAGTCACTCAGTCGTGTCCGACTCTGCGACCCCATGAATCGCAGCACGCCAGGCCTCCCTGTCCATCACCAACTCCCAGAGTTTACTCAAACTCATGTCCATCGAGTCGGTGATGCCATCCAGCCATCTCATCCTCTGTCATCCCCTTCTCCTCCTGTCCCCAATCCCTCCAAGCATCAGGGTCTTTTCCAGTGAGTCAACTCTTCGCATGAGGTGGCCAAAGTACTGGAGTTTCAGCTTCAGCATCAGTCCTTCCAGTGAACACCCAGGACTGATCTCCTTTAGGATGGACTGGTCGCATCTCCTTGCAGCCCAAGGTACTCTCAAGAGGCTTCTCCAATACCACAGTTCAAAAGCATCAATTTTTCAGCCCTCAGCTTTCTTCACAGGCCAACTCTCACATCCATACATGACCACTGGAAAAACCATAGCCTTGAGTAGATGGACCTTTGTTGGCAAAGTAATGTCTCTGCTTTGTAATATGCTGTCAAGGTTGGTCATAACTTTCCTTCCAAGGAGTAAGCATCTTTTAATTTCGTGGCTGCAGTCACCATGTGCAGTGATTTTGGAGCCCAAAATAATAAAAGTCTGACACTGTTTTCACTGTCTCCCCATCTATTTCCCATGAGGTGATGGGACCAGATGCCATGATCTTAGTTTTCTGAATGCTGAGCTTTAAGCCAACTTTTTCACTCTCCTCTTTCACTTTCATCAAGAGGCTCTTTAGTTCCTCCTCACTTTCTGCCATAAGGATGGTGTCATCTGCATATCTGAGGTTTTTGATATTTCTCCCAGCAATGTTGATTCCAGCTTGGGCTTCTTCCAGACCAGTATTTCTCATGATGTACTCTGCATAGAAGTTAAATAAGCAGGGTGACAATATACAGCCTTGACGTACTCCTTTTCCTATTTGGAACCAGTCTGTTGTTCCATGTCCAGTTCTAACTGTTGCTTCTTGACCTGCATATAGGTTTCTCAAGAGGCAGGTCAGATGGTCTGGTATTCCTATCTCCTTCAGAATTTTCCACAATTTATTGTGATCCACTCAGTCGAAGGCTTTGGCGTAGTCAATAAAGCAGAAATAGATGTTTTTCTGGAACTCTCTTGCTTTTTCGATGATCCAGTGGATATTCGCAATTTGATCTCTGGTTCCTCTCCCTTTTCTTCAACCAGCTTGAACATCTGGAAGTTCATGGTTCACGTATTGCTGAAGCCTGGCTTTGAGAATTTTTGAACATTACTTTACTACCATGTGAGATGAGTGTAATTGTGCCGTAGTTTGAGCATTCTTTGGGATTGCCTTTCTTTAGGATTGAAATGAAAACAGACCTTTTCCAGTCCTGTGGCCATTGCTGAGTTTTCCAAATTTGCTGGCATATTGAGTGCAGCACTTTCACAGCATCATCTTTCAGGATTTGAAATAGCTCAACTGGAATTCCATCACATCCACTAGCTTTGTTAGTAGTGATGCTTTCTAAGGCCCACTTGACTTCACATTCCAGGATGTCTGGCTCTAGGTGAGTGATCACACCATCGTGATTATCTGGGTTGTGAAGATCTTTTTCGTACAGTTCTTCTGTTTATTCATGCCACCTCTTCTTAATATCTTCTGCTTCTGTTAGGTCCATACCATTTCTGTCCTTTATTGAGCCCATTTTTGCATGCAATGTTCCCTTGGTATCTCTTAATTTTCTTGAAGAGATCTCTAGTCTTTCCCATTCTGTTGTTTTCCTCTATTTCTTTGCATTGATCACTGAGGAAGGCTTTCTTATCTCTCTTGGCTATTCTTTGGAACTCTGCATTCAAATGGGAATATCTTTCCTTTTCTCCTTTGCTTTTTGCTTCTCTTCTTTTCACAGCTATTTGTAAGGCCTCCTCAAGACAACCATTATCATCCTTTAGGACTCAAATATTAAGGCCACCAACTTAGAGCATCTGGCTTGGGCTTATCCTCTAAAATCTCTTTGTTTTCTTTGCAAATATAATCATTTGTTAGTTGTTTATCTGCTCCATTTAAATGGAAGCTCAATGAGAACACGGACCATGTTTATCACAGACCCTAATAACTAGACGATGCATCATAAATATTTGAAAGAATATTTTTAGATCAGGAAATGGATTATGCGGCTCTTCTACATGGGTCATATTTCTGGTGTAGTAACTCTGAGCTTCAACAAACAATATCAGATAAAATTTGCATTTTTATTATCTTTTAATATGTAAAACACATTTATTCCTTCTTTTGTAAATTGACCTGATTTTTTAAACACCTACAATTTAACAGTTGTTTTAAGATTTTAGAGCACCAAAGATAAATGTCACAGACACTGTCTGGAAGGATCCACAATAATGAACCTTCTGGTAGTTATATAGAATTGCATGCAACATCACTGGCCCTTTTATTACTCTGTGCCATTGTATGTGTGCATGTCTGCTAAGTTGCTTCAGTCATGTCCGACTCTTTGCAATCCTTTGGACTGTAAGCCCACCAGGCTCCTCTGTTCTTGGGATTCTCCAGGCAAGAACACTGGAGTGGGCTGCCATGCCCTCCTCCAGGGATCTTCCGGACCCAGGGATCGAACCAGTGTCTCTTATGTCTCCTGCCTTGGCAGGCAGGTTCTTTACCACTAGCGCCACTTGTTCATGCTGATCCCATTTTCTGGAAAGCCATTGTAGCTTTAGTATTAATAGCTTGAAACACCTTCCTCATTTTCTGCAACACACTGAATAGTGATGATACATGCTACATTTCAAATACATACACAGGGGAAACAGCAGAGGTCTTTACAACTATCATCTAGAACCTGTGGTTCTAATCACAAGTTCTAATCACAGACAGACCTGTGGTCTGTCACAGTGAAGGAGAAACAGAACGAAAATGCTGACAAGTTTGCTGAAGCAGTAAGTCTTGTTGATGCAACTATAAGCACAGGAAGTCTTGAAGATATTAGGCAAACCAAAGTTTAGATGACGAGGCTCAGAAATTAGAAGACAGTTGGAAGTAGAAGGTTAGAAATGGTTAGAAACTTCTCTTACCCTGTGAGCTTAACTGAAAGCAATTTATCACTCCAGAAGCACAGAATATCAGACAAGAGTTTCTCTCTTAAAAAGTACCTAAAGGTTTAAATCCTAAATGGTTTCTATTTTCTTAGTGAAGATAGAGCTGAGGCTAATGCTACCCCATGCTTTAACACTTTAACCATCTTGTGTCAGGACCCTCCAAAGGGCTTAATTCAATCCTGCTTTTTATAAAAAGAGCTAAGAAAAGAATAACAACTGATTTCAGTTACAGAACAAAGGCAGAAGTCATTGACAGATGCAAATATTTATGAATTATAGTTTAGTAGAAAATAGCAAGGACAAAAATATCATTTTTTAATCAAATATCCTTAAAAGCTTTGTATATTACCAAAATGGCATACAATAGTAAAGATCATAAATATAATCTACCCCATGTGATATACTGTCTACAAGTTAATCACATTTTTAAGCACCTGTAATGTATTTTGGAAATAGAGTAGGAGTCAAAAATCTATTCTCCTGTCTTCCACTAGCTTGTTGGCAGAAAAACTTTCTACAGCTTGTTCTCAGCCCTAGAATGGGGACGATTTTCTACCTTCCTCATGGGCTATTTTAAGGATTACAATTACCTATGAGTGCTTGGAAAATGTATAAAAGAACTATGCATGAATTTCTATGCCACCTTGAACAGCCACTTTCAAATACCTGAGGGTTATTATTGTGTCCAATAATAAATCATCCATGTTGTTCATGTACTAACCTATCAGGTCAGATCCCAGTCTCTAGGTCACAATCCCGCATCAGGAAGTCAGGACTCCTGCCTCCCTCCCCTGATGCCCTTCTGCCACTAGATGTGGAGGGATCAAAACCCTCTAAACATCTGAGCTCCACTCTGAGGGCAGACACTGTCTCATTCCTCCCCTTCATTCCCTTTCTTCCATCATTTAAGTAGCAGCAAAGCCATTCCCCTGGTTACCCATCTTAGGGGAAATTCTCTCGCACTTCCTATTTCTCTACCTGTAATAGAAAAGTGAAGTCGCTCAGTCGGGTCTTTGCGACTCCATGCACTGTAGCCTACCAGGATTCTCCATCCATGGGATTTTCCAGGCAATAGTACTGGAGTGGGTTGCCATTTCAAAGACTTGTTCAAATGATATTTGTCTCTTGCTGTCTTGTCAATTCCATGAGGGCAAATGAAGGTCACTTTTTCTTTTTTGTGTTTATATGTGTATTGACCAGTATTGTCAATATAGCAGAGGTGCATAAAAGTTTATTAACAAATAAACATCTGGATTTCTCTCTTCTGCAGAGCCCTCCACTACTTAGAATGAAGGCAGTGAACCTGAGTCTATCCTGCTTAGACACAGTGTTTTTATTGCTCCCTGACTTAATGCCCATAATAATTGCTTCCACTCTGCACCAACAAACCCCTCAAGTCCATTCTCCATCCAGCAGCCAGACTGATCTTCCTAGAGCATAAATTAGAACATGGCCTTTCCCAGATTCAATTACTCCCAACGGTTTTGCACCAGTACTTAGAATTAAATTCAAACTCCCTTTCCTGGCCTTGGAGATATGATTTCTATTAAGAAGAATGTTCCTGCACATGTCCCCAATCTCACCTGTTCCCTGTTCCCTTTTACTCACTGTACCTCAACCACAGTGATCCCAGAACACACAGCTAATTTTCAGGTTAGGACATTTAACCAACCATCCTTTCAGCATGAAACGCTCTGCTTCTCAATCTTTCTTCGGCTCACTTAGCTCCACAGACACTTGCCTCTAAAAGCCTATTAGCATGAGATCCAGAGGAGCTGCACAAGATATTCTCTATCACCTCTGTTTTGTTCTCAACAGTTCTTAAGACTATCTGGTATGTTCTGAATTATGTGTTTATCGTCTCTATTTTCTCACACTATGTAAATCCCAGGAGATAAGAAACCTTGACTGTTTCACTTCCCACAATATCCCTAGTGTCTAATACAGTACCTGGCATATAGTAGGTATTCAACAGATGATTTTTGGACAAGAAATGGAATAAATATGGGTTTTACCTCCACATTCCCAAATACTCTTTCAAAATATGTTTTAGAGTTTTATTCTGAAATATCTCTATTTTACATTTTTAAAGCAATCCCAAAGCAGCATCTATAGAAATCACAGTTTAATCATTTTAAAATCTATTTAGTCTAGCATGTGTCAGACATGCGGGTCGTGCTCAGTATTTATAGAATTCTACATAAATGAAATACACATAATCATTTATTTTATATGGTTCAAAGTTATACATTTACAATTACTCAAATGCAAACTCCAGCTTAAGAGTTCATTTTACTACTAAAGTTCATTTTTCAATGTGTTCTTTTTGGTTAAAGAGATGCATCCTCAGGTTAATTTTATAAAGGGGAAGTTGGATTCTGAGGTTAACTGTTAAGCTGAATAGATTCTTATCAGCTTCTGAACTGTGAAAAGAACCTTTTAACATTCGGATCAACTGTGACCTCAGCAATGATTTATAAAGAAACTATAGGATGCTGTTTGATTTGCATGACCTATTCTTCCCTTCTCCTTTGGGCTTATTTTTGAGTATGATCAAGAAAATGTTTAATAGTTACCTATATTTTTTTAATTAATTTATTTTTTATTGAAGGCTAATTGCTTTACAGAATTTTGCTGTTTTTCTGTCAAACCTCGACATGAATCAGCCATAGATACACATACATCCCCTCCCTTTTGACCCTCCCTCCCATCTCCCTCCCCACCCCACCCCTCCAGGCTGACCCAGAGCCCCTGTTTCAGTTTCCTGAGCCAGACAGCAAATTCCCCTTGGCTGTCTATTTTACATACGGTAATGTAAGTTTCCATGTTACTCTTCCCATACATCTCACCCTCTCCCTCCCCTCTCCTTATGTCCATAAGTCTATTTTCTATGTCTGTTTCTCCATTGTTGTCCTATAAATAATTTCTTCAGTATGCTCATGGGTGTATATGTATATGTGTATATTCAGTCACATTTTCTATTGTTGTTATAAACCCCTGCCTCTACATTGGGTTTTTGCAGTTCTGTGGAGTTTTCCCTTTTTTTCCACTTTTTTATTTATTCTTCCCTTTTTTTTTCTCTTTTTTATAATTTTAATTTTTAACTTTTTTAAACCTATTATATTTTTCCTACATTTATTTCTTTGCTTGCCTTTCCTACTGTTCTTTTCCCCTTGCAGTTAATCTTTAATGTATATAAATCTTCTTCATCTACCTCTATTTAACTTCGCATACCTATCCTTTTTGAATGAAATCAAATTTTGGAATTACTGCATAGGCACATACATACTTTTTCTCCATTGTTCTTGCTTATGATTTTGCAGTCTTATTTACTTTCAATATAAGTAAATTTTGTAACTCATCTTCTCCAGGGGAGCTTCCCAACCCAGAGATCAAACCCATGTCTCTTGCATCTCCGGCACTGGCAGGCAGGTTCTTCATCACTAGTGCCACCTGGTAAGCCCAATAATAAAGCTATTTTCTCTTAATGTAAATCCATCTTTCTCCAGTCTGCTTGATGCTCTATCAAGCCTAGATAAATGTCTATTAAAAAGCTCCACTCAATCTTTAGAATTCACATTTTATTTTTCTAGATTTCACAGTCAAGATAAGTGTTCAAAAAAGCACACCTATGGCTAACACCCTCTGCCTAATACTTTTAAGATCTCATCACTTCATGTTAAGCCTTACTGTACAAATGGGAAGGATATTGTTAAACTTGCAAAAGAACACAAACAGATGTCCCCAAAGGACAGGAAATTTTAAGACTATGAATTATGAAAAAGATTAGCCTTGATTCAACATTTCTAACTTAGAAATGATAAGATTAATAAGCAAGATCACACTGACTCAATGGTAGGCATTTCCAAATCTTTTAAGCAGAAAACTGCGTCCAATGAGTTTGTTGAGCTAAAGAGAAAATAATTCAAAAGTCATTAACTAATACTGACACACGACCAGACCCTGGGCAATCAAAACTATTTTCTCTACAGGAAAGATTGCTAGATTCTGACACCAAAGGAACAAAAAGATTTTCTTGAAATAGTTTCGGGGTAAAAGATATGTAAAGATTCAGAATTTTAGAGCACAAATATGAAGTGGGCTGATATGAAACTAATAATTAACCTGTGTAGACCCAAGCATCAAGTACATCTATATTCATTATTGCTTCATGAACATCGAACTCTATTCCCAGCCTCTGAGGGCTGAAGTAGTGAACAAGAGGCATTCCCACAAAATGACCAGGAAGCAGGAATTATGAGTCCAATGTGATAAGCAACAACATTGAATTTCAGAGATTAAAAAATGTCCACAATTGGCGACCTGTAGGGGAAGAAAGTCCAACCAAGGGAGGGGTTATATGTATATGCGTGGCTGATTCATTTCACTGTACAGTAGAAACAAACTACTTTATAAAGCAACTATACTCCAAAAATAATTAATTTTAAAATGCCCACAGTCACACAGTCATGAAAAAAACAAACCTCTAACTCTGAGGTTTCTTTCCTTTATATAACACTTGTCAGATAAGTTGCACTGAAATATAAGGGAACACTTGGCATCCCAATTTTCCCTATTGGCTAAGACTACAGATTCTGAAGTCAGATGTGTTGCACGCTCAAATGACCACTCGTGTCTGACTCTTTGTAACCCCATGGGCCACAGACCACCAGGCTCCTCTGTCCATGGGATTCTCCAGGCAAGAAAACTGGAGGGGTTGCCATATCCTTCTTCAGAGGATCTTCCCGACCCAGAGATCGAACCTGAATCTCTCATGTCTCCTGCATTGGCAGGCATAGGGTGCAGTATTTGGAGACCAGGAGTCTGGCAGCACAAGGGTTAAATTCACACTTACTAGCTGAGCTACTTTGATCAAGTTACAGAAAATCTCTAAGCCTCGGTCATTTCTTTTTTAAATGGGGGACAATTATATTGCCTCCTTCATGGGATTATTAGAAGGCTAAAATTACTGGAATAAAGAATAGAGTACGGACTTTAATAAGTGCTCAGCATTACTTTTCTTACATATAATCATTCATCTAAAATTAATAACTATAAACAATTAGATATCAGCTTAAAGATCTTATAATAAGCTGATCTAATAAACTTTTATACATATAACCATGTAGACATTTAAAGTGTTGTATGGAATATTTTATATAACAACATAGCACTTAAAAATAATATGAAGTATGAAGTATATTATTTTTAAATAAAAGGACTTGAGTTTAAACATTGAATTTATAAGTAATATGTTTTACTTATATACCCAGAAAACTTTAAAGTTATAAATGAAGAAATTAAAAGAAAGTATTTGCTTGCCTGCAATCTTTTGGTTTAACTTGCTTCACAGAGCTTTTTAGTGTCAATAGTGCAAAAGTTACCTTAATTCTAGGTCAAATCTTAAAAATAACTCATAATTTCTCAATTAGTTCAAACCAAATTCACTATACTTATAAAGACTCTCTCTGGATTCTATTTAGCACTCCATCAGTGACTCCACAGTTAAAGAAACAGGTGCAACATTAATGAGACCAAGCTAGAAAAATCTTCCATGCAGAAATAAAAGTGTTTTGACATTATGAAGTGGATTGGCTGTGTAAAATTACATAGCCGTGTAGATTTCAATTCTATTTAAAACATAGGAACACCTTCTTGTCTACTAAGTGCAACAATATGATAGAACTGGGGAGAATAACAGTTCGGTTTTGTTATTTCTGAGACAGAGAGCAAAAAATGAAGAACAAAACTTATCCCCGAACCTTAGCCAGACTTACTACATATAAAAGCTAGTTTTTCACCCCTGGAAATGCACAGCAGATTTGTAAGGACAGTTTAAACACAAATACAAAACTCATCAAACAAAGAGAATATGCACTTAATGGAAATAAAGCATGTTCTATTCAGAACAGGTCCTTATAATCTTCTGGTGTAAACAACCACACACTACAAGTCTAAATTCACTCTCACCTGTGGTCATAATAAGGCAGAAAAGAAAACAATAGCCAAAAGGATACTCAAGAGAAACGGGTCATATATAAGTAAGTAAGTAACTCAAATAATTTGGGAGATGCTTTTACAACAGATCCAAATTCCAGACCATGTGTCTGTTGCTATTTATCACACAATCCTTCCAGGAAAACCATTTAAGTATTGAGAAAAGAATAATAATAAAAGAAAACCAAACCCAGCTGATAAACATAATTCCACAAGCTGCAAAAAAATAACTGATAAATTCACATTCATTCATTTATTCATCCTAACATTTCCCCTCATCTTTAATCTCTCTTCACTGTGTTTATCAAGAGTTGATGATAGAACAGAATTTGCATTGAAATTCTAGTTCTGTCCTCTAAACAAAGAGAAAAATTCTATCCCCTCTCTCTTCCAAAACTTCTACAACTTCTTACAACGTGCCCCATACTCTTCCCCGCTCCCCCACCAAGACAAAGTTAGTTGGGTAAGGGTCCATTAGAGCTGAGAGTGTCCTGAAACACACTCAGTCTGGAAGATCACTACATCAAATAGGTACTGGACTCACGAGTTCCATGTGAGAGTACAAGTGGAGGGAGGGAAATCAAGGCCCTAAACTCAGAAGCTATCCTCTGGTACAGAATTATATCAACCCATATGGTTTCTTCCTTTATTAAAAGCAACCAAATCTGATGAATGATTTTGCAAGTCCAACCAGTGTTCTCTTCAATTTCTAAAACTGCATTTTTCTCTTTCATTCACTTCACAATCAATAAAGTCAAAATTTGTGATTATTATAATTGGGAAAATATTTCAGAACACTTGGTCCAAAATTACTTTGCCTAATTCTCTCATTTTGAAGATGATAAAACTTAGATGATTAAAAAAAAAAAAAGAAACCTTGTCTACAAAACCTACATCTACAGTAAGTTGAAGGAGACCACAGATAAGATTTCTTATAGCATTAACACTATGTCTCTTGTCTCAACAATTGGATCCAAAGTTCTCTGAGCTTAGGCTGTTAGAAAAAAAGGCTTATTCAGACCACCAGGCAAGTGGAAGAATATTATTCAAAAAGCAGACACTCAGTAATTCTTGTAGAGGTTGAGCAGAACTAATGACTCTCTCCAATAGTTAAGTTGTCTCTTTGTTGTGGGATACATTCTAAATAAACAAAATTAATATAAATAAGTAAATTAAGGAATTCTAACACGAGTCTTCACAAAAGCAAAGGATTAGTAAAACTACTCAATGTCATCTTCAAGTCAGGAAAATAGTGGAAATGTTTTCTACACAGTAGGAATTGTCAGTGGTCTTTCCTCTCCATAAACACATAGATGAAGTTCTCTGAAAAAAAATAAAGTTCCACTGTGCATGTGCTAATGGGTATACACACAAACACACAGTTTTACCATAATAAGAGGTAAAAAGATTTAGATACAATCAAGAGCTACCATACGATTCAAATACAGAATGTTCTAGCCAACAGCCCTCACTACACACAAGATATTCCATCAAATGGACCTCTCTAGGAGCTACCTGGAACATCCACTGTGGTCAGACCATAATAAATGAGGATCACCAATTTCATAATATTTCCACTTTTGATTAGAGTTTGTTGATTTCTATGTGAGTGTTCAATGTTTTTCAAATAAAAGCAAAGAATAAAAGATTTCTGTAAACTCTACTTGATGAATTTGGCATGACTGAATGCCCCAGTAAGAAAAATTTATTGAGTTGTCTATTTGGAGTCATGATCACCCAGAAAGCTAAAGGATATCTAAACCAGAGTGGAAATGGATATCCACATGGACCAACACAATGATCACTGGTATTCATGAAGGAAAACACAATGATTCTGTAATAATCATTGCCTCTAAGGGGTTCCATACTCAGTCTTGAATCAGTAAACCAAGTTCCTACTGATTTTAACTTTTACCAATAAATAAAGGATATAAAAATAAAGATGAGTAGCATGCAAAATTTAGTTATGTTTGCCATCAAAATTAAATTTTGAATATATCAGTGAGAATATTCTAAAGTTTTCCTTACAATTACCTGTCCTTTAATCAACCCCCCCAAAAATCAAATATTCCTGTATAACCTAAAGTAATGCTTTTGTAGTTTTTCCCATTGAAATCACTGACTCTCTCCTAAAACTCACTGTTCTTCCTGTCAACTCATTAACCCAAATCAGAAATCAAAAGTTATCCTAGGTATTACTTTCTCAATCACATCATCCTTCACTATATCTAAATCACTAATGTTCATCAGATCTATCCATATATAAACTCTGTAGATTGCTTTCCAATCATGCCTACAGTCTCTATTACTGACTTTATTGCTCTAATCTAGGTCTTCACCTACTTTTTCCAAGATGGATTGCAGTATTTCAAGAGTCATCACTCAGTCATATTCCTGTGGTCTAGCTCTCTTTTATAAGGTTTTCCTGATTGGTTTACTCCTTCTGTAAAATCTTCTAGAAAACCCTTTACCTACAAGATAGAATCAAAACTCCTTACAGTAATCTATAAATTCCTCCATTCTTTGACCACTGCCTAAATCACTCATCTCATTCCTTGTCATAACCCTCCCCATCCCTGAAGATAATCGGTGTGAAGCTTCCTCTGTTTGCTCTCTTGCATTGTCTAGAGTGAGAAGTGATCATCCTGTCCTTTCGGAATCCATAGTGATCCATAGTTCTAGAGACACAACTACTTACAGCCCTTCATTAAGCCTGTTACAGTATGTTGCAAATGACCGATTATATGTATTCTCTAAGAGAAGAGTGGCAAACACTTTTTGCTTCTGTTGTATGCTAATTTTAATCAATGGTTAGACATTGCCTAGAATCAATATTGAGAGAGAACTGCTGAGAAGCTTACTTGACCTGCATTCAAGCTCTGTCTACTATTGGAACCAGAAGGGAGAAGAACTGTCTTTGGACCAGCTGTCTGTCATCCTTGCCCCAGACTGCGAATCCTGGAAGGTAATGAAATGTGATTTAATTTTTCATTTCAATGCCTGCCACAGTGCCCAGCACAAAAGCTTGTGAAATCACAAACATCAAGAACCACACGTCCTAATCTGTAACACCGAATATAAGAATCCATAGTCATTCTTTTCTGGTTCTTGAAAGATAAATACTTAAGTACTTGAGTATCATCTGCATTACTTGGTTAATAAGAGGATATATTACTATGTCGTTATGGGTAGAATGACAAAGGATCTAGTAAGAGTGACATCTGAGGCATTCCAAACATAACCGTTTTCCTAGTAGCTTTGTAAAATTTTCCTCAGACAATTATATGACCCTTCCCAAGCTCAATTTCCTCATCAGGAACATAGGGATAATGAAATCTGCTTTGCAAGGTTGCCATAGGGACTACAAATAAAAAGCATCATTACATAGTGGGTCCTCTGTAAATGATAACTATTAGTATGTGCTATTTTGGTTCACAGCAAATTTCCGTGGGGAGAAATACACTTTTTCAAACCCAAAGGAGATAATTTTAGTCCCTTTTAAAAGGCATTGTATTGCTCAGTTATAGTTTGTTTTATTAGTAACACAGAATCAATGAGTATCAATTCTATTTATTATATCTTTATGTTGCCACTGCCCTACCCCTGAGCTCATACTGCACAGCCGCCTCGAGGATGTTTATTATTATTACTTTTAATAATCAATGAATAATTGATAACCATTGAACACTCTGCCTTTGTGTTTCATCTATGGATTTTGAAGGGTTAAGGTGTTTAGCTCTCCTCTATCATATTTCAAATTCTAGCCTTTATTTACCACATCCCAAAGGAATTATAAAAAAGAATAGGGGTTTTGCAGAATCAGTCAATGGATTCTTTGAATCTTCTTTGAATTCATATGTTATCAAGAATGTCCTTTTCACAATGTCTCCACGGGCTGTAGCTGAACAACACACGGATATATGTGTATACACATCAAGGAGCTTAGGGGATGAAATGCTCACGAGTGCAGGCTGGAGTCAAGAACTGACAATAAGCAGAAGCACACAGCTGAATCTAGTGCAACGCCCTCCAGTCACTGACTGCCTCCTACTAGGTTCCAAATTTCAATTCTCACTTTAACTTGACCCTATAGGATGGATGTTACTGTCCTCCAATAAGGAAGTAAAAAGTTTAAAAGATTAAGTCAGAAGGGATATAGCATATTAAGGAAGAGAAGGTGGTGCCAGAAATCATGGGCTTCACAGGTGGTGCTAGTCTTAATGAACCCACCTGCCAATACAGGAGATGTAAGAGACGTGAGTTCAATCCCTGGGTCAAGAAGATCCCCTGGAGGAGGGCATGGCAACCCACTCTAGTATTCTTGCCTGGATAATCTCGTGGACAGAGGAGCCTGGTGAGCTATAGTCCATTGGGTCACAAAGAGTTGGACATGCCTGAAGTGACTTAGCACAGCGCATCACACTATAATTAACAACCACCCTCACCATCACCAATTGCTATCTTACACATGCTGAGTGCTCTAATAATCCACAGGCTCTTGAGTGACAGAGCTGAGACTGAAACCTAGATTTCTCTGGTTTCAAAGCTAATGTTCTCCCTAACAGTTTCCTCTGAAAGTAGTTAAGTTGGAACATCTCAATCCCCTCATCATTCAGAGCCTAGCCTTCTTGTCCAAAAATCTCCTATCTTGCCCCAAACGGTACCTTAGCCACTCCGGGGCTTTCTGCCACTGCAGTGGATTCATCTTTTCCATTGGGACAGAGAATGACCTACCTGCCACATTAGAGGAAATGCAACCAAACCTTTTGAAGGTGTTCTTCAGTCTATGCAAATTAGCATAATGATGCCAGACAATCTAACATAGACAGAAACTTACAATTAATGAAGCCATGGATCCAAAATTTGTATCACAATGGACAATAACCCAAAATCATTGTCGTCGTGAATCATTTCAGAACAAGGAGATGAATCATAGCTTTACAGAAGCGTTGCCCTGTCTAGTTAATGAGTGTTCGCAATATTGTTAAAATTTTTATTAGTGTTATCATTAAGCACTTACAAAGCAATTTGCTAGTAGTCTCCTTTCCCAACCCCACTTCAACACCAAAACAAATGTTATGGCAGTTCTAATTCTGTTTTTCCAAATTTTAAAAATTAAGAGAATGTTGACCCAGAGGTGATTTGAACTGGCACAACAAATACCTCTTCTCTCTTAGAAAAGCAGTCTCCTAACAGAGATGATAAACAGGGACAAATGACATCAAAATATTGCCACATGGATGGGCAAGTTATGGGAAGAGCTTTTCTGCCCCGTTAAAGATGACCTCAAGAGCAAGAAATATATACCAGAGACTGTGACTGAGAAATTATGTACTTATGAGGTAATCAGCAGTAAGTTAAATAACTGTGCTTCTAATAGAAGCAGCTGCTTTGTGATTCAGCAGTCTGAGAATCAATGAGCCTTGTGTGGAAATGTTCCATAAACAAAACCAAAAGACTGTGTTATAAATGTAAACAATGTAATGCAATTTCCCCTAAAATATTGACCACCTTTGCTTCTAGTCCTTTCCATGGTTCTTTTGAAAAGCTGAACATCTTTATTTTTACCAAAAATTAAAAGTTTTAATTCTTCTCTTTCACTTTGGGAAAAATTTAAGTATACTTGCAGGGGAAGATTTAAAAATCTAAAGAAGAATCACATTCTATAGGTTTCCTTAAATACATGGAGGGTGTTTATGTCTCTAACAAAACAACAAGAACAACAAATTTTTTCCTATTTGATAGGTCCTCATGGTCTTAGTGGAAGGGAAAAATTTCATCACTTGATGTAAAGATTTCAGACTTGTTGGTATTAATATTTCCCTCAAACAAACCCCACTATGAAACTTGCATGCTGAGACATTCTCTTAGGGTAAAACCACACAGCAGGATTTAAAGCAAGCTAAAGATCATGTGACACTCACCGCAGTGACCCTGACACTGTCAGTCAGTCATTCCTACAGCCAAATATCTCTTCTTCCTTTACAGAAAAAGTGCAATTCCATGTGTGTGTTTGCGTGGTGTTGGAAAGGAAGTTAGAGAATTAATCATGAAATAAAATGGAATCCATTTCTGAGTTCCTGGAATACTCACCACCCCAAAATCAAAGTCAAGGGGAAATTATACTTTGCCATCTTCAATGGTCACAGTATGGAATATGATTAGCAAACCCAAAAGGCACTACCATAATATCAATCTTACTAAGCCATCCAGAATGTCTTAGCACACTGATTACTAAGATATATTTAATGAACGATTATCTGTAGCATTGAATTTATTTATTAGGTGAGTTGTATGACAAAATTACAGTTTCAAGTGGCTATGTTTCCACTCACTGTCATCATGGATCCGGTTCACACCTGGCCAAAGATTTCAGAATACTGCAATTAGCAAAAGGCCCACAGAAATCAGTATTCCTAATATACAGGTCATCTTTAGAAAGGGCAAGGGCCTCTGAACCTCAGCTGCTTTCTGTGGGGCTCTGGGGAAAGCACAGATGGAGGCCAACATAACACATGCCTAGATGTTTAAAACTTACAAATCAAAATTAAATATTTAATTCTAACTATTCATATTAATAATTCTAGTGTGCAGTGTCTATACAGGTGCCAGCATACAGCACTGATAAAGAATTGAAATGCACATTACATCTAGACAAGTGTGGTTCAACAGAACTGCCATGATGAAAATGTCCCGTGACTGTGTCACCCGGTATACTAGCCACTAGCCATGTGTGCTGAATGAGCACCTGAAATGTGGCTAGTACAATTGAGGAACTAAATTTTAACGTTACTTAATTTTAAGAGTCTTCTGTAGCTGTTGGCTTCCACATCAGGCAGCGAGGTATACACCTACGAAATGTTCCTCAGATCCCATACGCAATGGTTGCCAAAACTGTGCTAATTCATGAGAAACATGCGTTAGAATAAGAAACCAGAATACAGACACTTATATGGGAAAGTTACTTCATTATGCAAGATCTCTCATGTTCATGAAAAAAGAGGAAAAGATGACACTTAAACTGATTTGCCTTTTATCTATTAAAGTGCTTCCAATGCTCCAGTCTTTGAAACAAGCTCCATCTGCACTGTCAGCAGCAGACCAACTCACAAACATTCACTGTATTTACTCAACTACCTTCTATTTCAAAGACATAGTGCAAAAGATATGGAGAAGATTTACCCTGGCTGGTCAGGGCTGAACATGAGATGAAATGCTTGGCACTGTAGGCTTCTCTATGCTAACTGCTTATGACAGAGTTGCTTGTATATCCCTCAATAAATTTGTGTGAGAGAGAGACAGAGAGACAGAAAAACATAAAGGACCTCTGTAAAACGTGGGGGTTTGGCTGAGAACCCTTTTGTCTAAGAAGTACTACAGTGGCCTCACACTAAAAAGCAATTAGAAAATTTAGTTTAATGGTTATATGCTGTATAAAATTAGCTTAAGATGATATTTTCACTTAGAAACAAATGGAAACGTGTATCTCACAGAAAGTGGCATTATTACCGAAGTAAAATCAGCAAAAGCAGCAGGAAATTACTAATTTCCATTTCCCTTTACCCCACAAATAACAACAGATCCATTATTATAGCTGGTGCTCTCATTATAAACCATTTCCTGTATGTATTTGTGTGTGAAAAAAGATTGCAAGAGCAAATAACAAAGTGTTAAGAGATACTAATAATTGGGAGGGATAAACCATCAGTCAAAAAATGTAGGAGGCCAAGAAAGTGCAAAATCAGAACCTTCCCGTAACACATGGAAATGACCTTCCACTGGGCTTCAGTCTGGGGCTGCACTCTGCTGCAATTCAGGAAGCACTAATGTATTAGTGCTTAGAGGTGGTTTCCTTGGCTTCTTTTGCTAGACATGAATAAAATAAAACCCCCATTCTGTCCTGTTATTTTCACATGCACATTTCTCACAGGATGAGGCAGAATGAAACGGATCTATTGTTGCCAGTCCCTAAAACTGTCTCAACCCAGCCCAGAACGTTCCTGACCTCCACCCAGAGAGAAGTGCAGAGAAAGAGGAAGTCAGGACTGTCTTTCGAAAAGAGAAGCTGCCAATGCAATCTTCAGTAAGAAAGTTCTGTGTAAGAAAGTTCTAGAAGAACGTTCTGTGAGGGTCACGCTGACTGGTTTCCACAGAGTGCTGGTTCCCCTAGGACATCTCATTATTCTCCTGCCAAGTAAAAATTTCCTAACAGGACTGGTAAGACTCTTCACTATATGGTCCCTGCTTGTCTCTACAAGTTCATCTATCTTCCAGACATACCATTTATTATTTCTTTTATTCAAACACACCAATCTCTCAACCCAACGCCTTCTAACTGTGATGTTCCTTTGATCTTTTAAGGAATAGGCCTTAAGCTAAGACCTTCACTTAGCTTCCTCCAAACTGGATACAGCTTCTCCTATGTGCTCTCAAAGCACATCAAATTTCTCCCACTGAAACAGCTATCACTCTCTAAGGTAATCTCATACTTGTTTGCCTCTACCATCTACGTTGTTCTCTTCAGTTACCAAGTACCAGACAGCTTCCTATCTTCCCTAATCTTACAAGGTGGCACCCAGGATACAGATAAGAAAAGCTGACCACAGAAAAGTTAAGAAACTTGCCAAAGGTCATGTAACTCGTGAATGGCGGCACTAGAATTTAAACCCAGGCATCTGGATACAGAGCCTATGATCTTCATCACTATTCTCTGATGTCAAATAACACAGTTTCGTTTAGTCACTCAGTCCTGTCTGACTCTGCAACCCCAGGGATTGCAGCATGCCAGGCCTCCCTGTCCATCACCAACTCCTGGAGCTTACTCAAACTCATGTCTATCGAGTCGCTGATGCCATCCAGCCATCTCATCCTCTGCTGTCTCCTTCTACTCCCACCTTCCATCTTTGCAGAACCAGCGTCTTTTCCAATGAGTCAGCTCTTCACATCAGGTGGCCAAACTATTGGAGTTTCAGCTTCAGCATCAGTCCTTACAATGAATATTCAGGACTGATCTCCTTTAGGATGGACTGGTTGGATCTCCTTGCAGTCCAAGGGATTCTCAAGTGTCTTCTCCAACACCACAGTTCAAAAGCATCAATTTTTTGGCGCTCAGCTTTCTTTACAGTACAACTCTCGCATCCATACATGACTACTGGAAAAACCATAGCTTTGACTAGATAGAACTTTGTTGGCAAAGCAATGTCTCTGCTTTTTAATATCCTGTCTATGTTGGTCATAACTTTTCTCCCAAGGAGCAAGTGTCTTTTAATTTCATGGCTGCAGTCACCATCTGCAGTGACTTTGGAGCCCCCAAAATAAAGTCTGTCACTGTTTCCATTGTTTCCCCATCTATGTGCCTTGAAGTGATGGGACCAGAAGCCATGATCTTAGTTTTCTGAACATTGAGTTTTAAGCCAACATTTTCACTCTCTTCTTTCATCATGAGGTTTTTTAGTTCTTCTTCACT
Organism: Cervus canadensis; assembly: GCF_019320065.1. Lineage (NCBI taxonomy): Eukaryota > Metazoa > Chordata > Mammalia > Artiodactyla > Cervidae > Cervus > Cervus canadensis. The sequence continues at coordinate 53,047,202 of NC_057399.1, forward strand.
TTCTGCCATAAGGTCTACTTTCTGTAGACCATATCTGGGGTTATTGATATTTCTCCTGGCAATCTTGATTCCAGTTTGTGCTTCATCCAGCCTGGCATTTCACATGATGTACTCTGCATAGAAGTTAAACAAGCTAGGTGACAATATACAGCCTTGAAGTACTCCTTGCCTGATTTGGAACCAGTCTGTTGTTCCATGTCAAGTTCTAACTGCTGCTTCTTGACCTGCATACAGATTTCTCAGCAGGTAGATAAGGTGCTCTGATATTCACATCTCTTTAAGAATGTTCCACAGTTTGCTGTGGTCCACACAGTCAAAGGTTTGATGAAGTCAATAAAGCAGAAGTAGATATTATTTTAGAACTCTCTTGCTTTTTCAATGATCCAATGGATGTTGGCAATTTGATCTCTGGTTCTTCTGCCTTTTCTAAATCCAGCTTGAACATCTGGAAGTTCACGGTTCAAGTACTGTTGAAGCCTGGCTTGGAGAATGTTGAGCATTACTTTGCTAGTGTGTGACATGAGTGCAATTGCATGGTAGTTTGAACATCCTTTGATATTGCCTTTCTTTGGGATTGGAATGAAAACTGACCTTTTCCTTTGCTGTGGGGAACTGACCTAATACAGTAAGTGTTCAGTAAATACTTTGAGAATAAATACATAAAGGAAGGAATAAAATCTCTAAATGAACGATATTTTGGCCTATTTCTGACAAGTTTCAAGTTCCTTTCAGCACTCCAAGTCATAAGCCTTACTCTTTTTCTGATTCAACTTCAAGAATTACAAATGACCTAATAGCTTAATTTGGGCTCATTCAATAACATTATTCTAATCCTGTGTAAGAGTTAACATACTAGCCCTGAGATTCTAAACTATACAAGGTCTGCTTATAAACATGACCCCTACCCGACATCTGAAAACTTGATTGGCTAAATTTTCCTACTCTGCTGTAAAACTTTCTTTAAACAATAAGAACATCTCACTGTGCCTAAATTATGCGAACAATGTGGCTTATGCTGAACACTTACTGTCCTTGTGGAAATTGGTGCATGCTAATCAGAGTACCTTTGTGACTATTCCCAGAAAGCACTGGGTGCTGAGACTTTAATGAGCCTTTCTGTAGACCAAACTCACACACTGTCACAACTCATCGCTGGAGGAATTAAGCGCATCTACCGAGCCTCCGCTAGGAGAGAACTTGTGAAAGCTTGTGTCGGGTTTTCTCCAGACTCTGCCCATGAGCCATGATCCTCTGCTTATCTTGCTTTTTTATCCTTTCATTACAATATAGCTTAGCCGTGTGTGCAACTACATGCTGAGTCTTGTGTTTCTTTTTAGCAAATCACCAAACACAGAAGTGATCTTGGGAATCCCCAGTCCAAATCCCTTTGTGAGTGGGGCATGAAGCAGGAGGAAAAATAAACAATGACCAAGGCCTTCAAGAATATTTGCTGCAAAAGCATAACAAATTTCACTGAGTTTAATCAAAGCAATTCTCCCACTGGAATAAGGAAAAGTACTGATTTTATTTATTTTCTTAGTACAGATTTTAGACATAAAAATCACTATTTTGATATTATTTCAGTCAATATTAGGTATGTGACCTTGTGCAAACAACTGAACATCTCAGAGCTGTTTCCTTATCTGTAATATGGGAAAACTAATGCTTATTTCTCAGATTTCTTGGAAGTTTAGTTGGAACAACATAAGTAAATGAGCCTAGGTCTGCACTTAGCATGAATAATCACTCAATAAATATGCAATTATCAATTCTAGGACCTGAGGCATTTCTTTTCAAAGCATACCTATAAAAGGGCACAATAATTCATTTCGCCTGTTAAGATATGATGTAATCTTCTAAGTTTAATCAACCACACACACCACCAACACACACATACTGACTTGCCTTAAAAACAAATATATATAAAGCACAAATAAATACAGCTTTTTTCCTGCCAGTCCACATAATTATAGTAACCAAAATAACAATAAACAAACCTAGCTGTTTTTGTTCAGGTGCCAGCTACTTGGCTCTCACAATAAAAGACTTTTAACATTTTATTAATCATAAGACAGCACTAAATTTACTTGCCACCTGACAGTTTTAAACATGCACTCAAATGGTAAGTTAATTAAGTGACAGTGTCCACGTTACTCAGGAAGATGAAGCAATAAATGGCTTGCTGCGGCAGATTAAATGGCAGAATAAAATTGAGGGGTCTTTGATAAAACACTGAAGAGGTCACTGGCTCCCCTCTGCTGTCCTGGAAACTGGACATGAACATGAACACCTGCAGATCCAGCATCATTGATGCGATTTTTCAAGGTGTGGGGTATCCAAGTTTGAAAGGTCAAAAATGATAATTTCCAAGCAGGCTGAAATCCCTAAAGTTTGATGATCACTGACTGAAATGAAAAGTCTACAGGACTTTCTTCATCTGGCAGATGAGAGAGTTTGGACCTGATGGGTCATCTTTCAGATTAATATAGAATTTGGGACTGTAGATTCTTCAGCAAATAAAGTAGAAGCTGAACAGTGAGACTTTGTTCTGTCCACACACACCACCTCCCCACCAGCAGCTCCAGTCAGATCTCAGTTAAACAACTCTACTCAGAAGAGGAAGGAAATGAGAGAGAGAGAGATAAATATTAGACTAAATGATCTGTTTGCTTCTGTCCAATTTTAAATTGCTATGAATTAAAAGGTTGGAGATGTCCCTCTCCACTTGGCCCTGATAATTTTTAACACTACAGACCCATCATCTTTCTCAAGGAGAAAGCAATCCGTTCTCTTTTTTTAATCTGTTCTTAACACAATAATAATTAGCAGAGGAAGAAAAGAAAACTGATTAAGACAAAGACGGAGAGATAGAAACATACTGTTTCTGCCATTATGCTAGCAGTTATGGTGTACAGTATTTTATTTATTTTCTCCAACAACCCACAGCTCCTCCCTAACTTATTCTTTACAAAACTTTGCACAGTGTTCTCACTTTGATTCCAAAAGTAAGTAAACTATGAGATTAGAAAATTAAAGATCACATAGCAAGTAAGGTGTAAATCAGCAATGAATTTAAGGATGCTCTGACTTGACAATCTGATTTCCTTTGAGTGGAGAGGAGGGAAGATGAGAAGGATAGGGAGAAACCTTGGAGCAGCCTTCCTTTGCTTGGAAGTACCACTGTCTACACATGTGATGTATATGTACATGTGAAATCATATTAAAAAGTTCAGAATATTAAAAATATTAGCAGTGATTACCTCTGGGGAGGGGAATGGAAAGAAGAGGCTAATAAGAGGATTTTTACATTGTCTCAGTGTGTTTAGGCTGCAATAGCAAAAGACCATAGACTGACTGATTTATAAACCACATGAATTTAATTCTCACAGTCCTGGTGGCTGCAAAGTCACCATCAAGACACCAGCAGATACAGTACCTGGTAAGGACTCACTTGCTGGTTCTCTGAAATCTACCTGACACAAGGAAGAGGGAGCTCTCTGAGTCCTTCTTTATAAGGTCACTAATCCTACATGTGAGGGCTCCACCCTCATGACCTGTTAAACTCCCAAGGGCCTTACCTCCAAACACTGTTACATAAGGGGTTAGGCTTCCATGCATAAATTTTGAGGAGACATAAACATTCAGCCTATGGCATACATTTTATTCTATATGCTGTCATGTTATTTGAATATTTTGCTTCCATAATGCAATCAGTTACTTCTATAATCTAAGGAATAAAGAGAAAATAAAATATTTTGTTTATAAGAACATACAGTCTTGTATCAGTCTGACCAGAAGATTATCAAAGAGCTTTGAAAACAAATTTCCTTAACAATAGGTTACAAGGCTGCTATTTTCACATTCAACTTTATTACTAATCTGCTTAGCTAAATCCTGCCCTAAAGTGTTCACAGTGAATGTGGATTATGGAAGGATGGAATCCCCTATTTTCATTCAGAAATATTGAGCATCTACAACTCTGCCCTTTCCATAGACTCCACCTCCATCAAGGAGGTATGAACTGTTTGGTGCTTATTAGGGCACCTATGAACATTTCTGTAATGACAGTTGTGTCAATACATCTAGGAATTATATCAAAGTATAGTCTCCTGCCTGCCACAGTACCCTCCAGAAATAAGCATTCCCTCAAAGGGAAGTCTTCCAATTCTTAATTACAGTTGGAACTCAAAAAATGAGAAGTTTCTCAACATTTAAACAATAAGGTTTAAATTTAAAAAGAGGATTATCTCACATTGCCATACTAGCAATTCTGAGTATAATATGTATATATAATGAATTATTACATTAAGCATGATATAATAATATTTTCATTCAGATGTGCTTTCCCATCTAATCTTTACAATAGCCTTGCATTGTTTTATCCATTGAAGAAAATACCATTCATTATTTTGCTAAAATCATTGATTCAGTCAATAACAAAACTGAAACTTAAATCTCATTCTTTAAGCTCAGAATTCTTTACCGTGTAACACATTAAGTTTGAGTGATTTCAGATGGAAGAGAGAAGGAATGAAAAGCCATTAAATTTTTCAAAGCCCCTGAAGTTAAAATCATGATCCATTGATAATTCCTATTATCAAGAAGCTGACCTGATAAAAATATGTAATATTCAGATTATTGTTGCTTTAACTAATTATAATACTGTGCAACTAAAATGAAAATCTGGTATTGGAAGAGGAATTTGTAAATTTTGCCTCCTAGCAAGAAATTCAACTCTGCAAATATAGTGATGGCTGTTAATTATTTTTCCCATCTTACCTCTTTTGATTATAGTACTTAGAAGTAGGTACAAATACATTTATTCATTCATTCTACATTTAGTGATAATTATTAACTATGTTTTTATAATAACTGACATACATGCTAAGGATGCCTATATTTACACTTTAAAATTCAAGAAATACAGTATCAGTTCAGAAAAATGACAGGTAAATATGAGATCAAATTTCTAAATAATGAAAGAATGCCTAAAAGAAGAAATTGTCTTCTGAGAAAAGTGCTTGAGTGTGCAGAGGATGTTTATGAACTGCTGGGCTTTCTAGTGCTTTGTAGAGTATTTCACTTTTTAGAGTATAAGCATATCTTACTCCAATAAAAAAATATGTAAAATTCTTCTCAGGCACTTCATTTTAAATTTGCGTTATTGCTACAAATGCCCTAGCTCCTTTGGAGAAGGGTGCTGGGTCTGTGCGTGTGCATGCTAAGTCACTTCAGTCGTGTCCAACTCTTTGAGACCCTATGGACTGTAGCCCACCAGGCTCCCCTGTCCACGGGATTCTCCAGGAAAGGATACTGGAGTGGGTTGCCATTCTCTTCTCCAATGGATCTTCCCAACCCAGGGACTGAATCCACATCTCTTATGGCTCCTACATTGGCAGGTGGGTTCTTAACCACTAGCGCCACCTATAAAGGATTCCTTTTAGGGTCACATTTTCCTGTTCTTTGTAAACCTAGTAATTTTGGATTTTGTATTGTGGCTTATTTTAATGCAGCCATTAATAATAAAAAATTTATTTGAAAGTAGAAAATCTGAGATTAAATGGCCAAAATGCCAGGATAAGGGGTGAAAACCTGAGCAAATCAGAATATGTACTCAGCTTAACTATGGAGCAGATGAAATGTTTCTACCAATTGAGGCTCTGAAAGTCACATTCTACCTATTAATCAAACTAATCCCGCAAAGAATAGAGAATGAAAAGGGCTCATCTTTGAATCTGCTTCATTCATTCCTTCTTGCAATACATAACCCCAACCCAGCACTATACAACCAGAATTATAGTCACTTAAGCCAGTAAGATACACAACTTAATTCAAGGGAACTCTGTATCTCTGTGGAGAAGGAAATGGCAACCCACTCCAGTGGTCTTGCCTGGAGAATCCCAGGGACGGGGGAGCCTGGTGGGCTGCCATCTATGGGGCTGCACAGAGTCGGACACAACTGAAGTGACTTAGCAGCAGCAGCAGCTGTATCTCTGTTTACTCGGAAAAGAAGTTACCCAAACACACCACAGAGAGAGAAATGAAGGCCAAACTTGACCTTTTTCATGATAGGCAGCTCCACCCACTATGAGATAGGAGGTCACGGCCAGCACTACACAAGCAATCTCAACACTCTGAACAAGAGACCAGTGGCAGGTGCAGTCATCAGAAGTGCCCAGTAACAACACTGCCATGCACCAGACAGAGAACCCAAAGCCAGAGAGATGAGTGATGCACCAGTAAGACATGCCAACGGGCAGGAATGAGATCGACCTCTGCCAAAGAGGAGTCTTCAATCTGGCATGTTCACCTAAAGAACAAACACATGGAAGAAAATAGTGAAACTGTTCAAGTAGATGTGCCAGGAACAGGATACCCAGAGAACTATGCAAGTATGGATAAGCAGTCACCATAGTCTGACTGCTCTGCCAACCCAAAGCAGAACTGGAAGACAGAAAAGTCTATGGTGACAGTCAGACAAATGACAAGGAGGAAGTACCAGAGAGGTTCAAACTCAAAGTATAAATCCCTAAAGAAAGATTAGGTAAATAAAACTGGAGGAAGTAAATGTTTACTGTAAAATAAAACTAACATATTAATAAATCAGGAAACTTCCGTTGCCAATTTGTAGAATATCTCCAGGTGGAAACAATCAAAGGACTGGTGTCAATGACTGATTCTGTGGTGGCTCAATCAGTAAGGAATCTGACTACAATGCAGGAGAGCCAGGTTCAATCCCTGGGTTGGGAAGATCCCATGCAGAAGGAAATGGCTACCCATTCCAGTTTCTTGCCTTGGAAATTTCCATGGACAGAGGAGCCTAGTGGGCTATAGTCCATGGGGTCGCAGAGAGTCAGACACGATTGAGCAACTAAACCACCATCACCATGGTCATAACTGGGAAGGGAAAAGAAGTATGTGCTCAGGTACGATGATGAGGAAAGAGTTTGGGACTATTGTATTGTATGAACAAAAACAGAGTTAGCTCATCAAAATGTTTTTTCTGAAAAAAAGAAAAATTCTATTTTAGAGCATCATAGCAGGACCTAGGGAGCAGAAAAAGACTTTACCTTTTCCATTCTTTTTTTTTTATTATTTTATTTTAATATTACTTTTTCCATTCTTGTATCATGTGTTTTCACAATATCTGGTGTGAGAAATGACAAGCTTGTCTTTTGTTTTTCACAGCAATAAATAATTATGTATACCAGAGTTTAAAAGGGTGGGGGCGGGGGGGGGGCGGGGCTAACATAGAGTTGCTTATGCGAAGCCCTCTGTCACCAAAAACAATCTTGTAATAACCAACCTGATTTTTGCCTAGCATAACTTGCTCTTGCTTCTTTCAGTCTATAAAAGTCTTTCATTTTGTACAGCTCCTTGGAACTCCTTTCTATCTGCTAGATTGGATGCTGCCCAATTTGAACTGATGTTTGCTCAAATAAACTCTTAAATTTAGTTTTACATGCTGCTGCTGCTGCTGCTGCTAAGTTGCTTCAGCCGCATCTGACTCTGTGCGACCCCATAGACGGCAGCCCACCAAGCTCCGCCATCCCTGGGATTCTCCAGGCAAGAACACTGGAGTGGGTTGCCATTTCTTTCTCCAATGCATGAAAGTGAAAGGGGAAACTGAAGTTGCTCAGTTGTGTCCGACTCTTAGCGACCCCATGGACTGCAGCCCACCAGGCTCCTCCGTCCATGGGATTTTCCAGGCAAGAATACTGGAGTGGGGTGCCATTGCCTTCTCCATACTTTATATACTTTCTGAATAAAAAAACATGAGTTGTTAATAGTCATATGACGAAGATTTACAGACTTCCATCCCTGTCCTCTCACCCACTTCTTTTCTAGGATGTACATGTTTCCCATATACCAGGTGTTAAAAGATAAACTGAAGCATATTAAAAATTTTAAGTGGATATTACTGACTTTTGGGGGCACTCTGCCTCCCCTTCTGATGTCTATGTCAGAAGCTTTCTCTGTCCCTTTTTATACTTTAACAAAGCTCTGTCACACAAAAGCTCTTGAGTGATCAAGCCTGGTCCCTGGTAGAGAAGAAGCTAAATATTCTTTGGAGATCACAAATCCAACATCATTCACCATAAGCTATCATACAATTAGCCTGTTCTTGTTTTTTCCTATTCTAAATCACACTGAAATGAACATCCTTATTCTATTTTGTGAGCACCTGTCCAATAATTAGGACAAATTCCCAGAAGTGGAGTTGGCAGGTCAGATTCCATTTTAAATTTTTAAGTCTTTTGATTTGTTGCAAAGTTATATTTTAAACGTGTACCAATTTACAAATTTCCCTCAGCAGAATGTGTGTTTATTTGCATACAACCTTTCCCAAACCTTCAGTCTTGCTATAATATTCATTAATCTAATAAAAAGACAAGGTGTCTCACTTTTGGTTTAATTTGCATCCCTTGATTAATGGAAAGATCAAATATTTCTTTCTTATATTTTCAATGACTAGTGTTTTGGACTCTGTATGTGTGTTTGTGCGTGGGGGTGTGTGTGTGTGTGGAAAAAAAAAATTTTTAAGTGGATATCACTGACTTTTAAAAAACTCAACATTTCTCTATTAAAATGCAAAACAAGGGCTAAATGTCTGCCTGAAAATTAAATGATAATCAAACTAAAAATCACCTTAAGTTTAAGAACCAACTTAATTTAGAACAACATTCAGCAGAGGAAATTCAAAGCTGATAAACAACTTCACACCAAGCTAAAAAAAAAAAAGAAAAATTTATATATAAACAAATATAATTAGGTATCCACAGCTCTCAGGGGTCTTTTTTATCCTTAATGATGAAGCAAAATGAATTAGGCCTTCCATTCCATGTACTGTGATACGGTATGTACTCCCTTGGAGCACCTGTAGATTGAGGTGAGGGTGATGTTCTTTGTTCTCATTACTTCCCTTTATGAATTTCTGCTTTCAATGATCTCTCAGAACTTTTCCACTGTCCCTATTTGTCTGTCTGTTTTCCTCTTTTGGACCCTTCAGAAAGTCCTTCAGTGTAACTTACACTTGGCTATGGTCCCTCCTCTGCATCCATCAAAGCATCACCACTATAAGGCAGGTGCACACAGTGAACTTGTATCAGTGCTTTTAAAGACATTATAGGGTGACTGGACCAGAGCACAGAATAGTAACCAACTTGAAAGTCAACAGCAGGTAACATGGACTATTTCTTGGACAGAGTCAACACAGGATTATGGCTTAATAGATATACTTTTTACTAAGTCCCAGTATCTTACCATGTTTTAGACCCCATTTTTAAAAACACACCCCTTCTCCTCTATACTTCATGGCCACATAAGTCTCTGTCTCCTCTTCATAAGAATGGATTCAAAGTGATGCTACGTTTTTTGGTTCAGTTCAGTCACTAAGTCATGTTCGACTCTTTGCTACCCCATGGACTGCAGCACACCAGGCTTCCTTGTCCATCACCAAATCCAGGAGCTTACTCAAATTCATGTCCATCAAGTCGGTGATGCCATCCAACAATCTCAGCCTCTGTCATCCCCTTCTCCTCCCATCTTCAATCTTTCCCAGCATCAGGGTCTTTTCTAAGGAGTCAGTTCTTCGCATCAGGTGGCCAAAGCACTGGAGTTTTAGCTTCAGCATCAGTCCTTCCGATGAATATTCAGGACTGATTTCCTTTAGGATGGGCTGGTTGGATCTCCATGCAGTCCAAGGGACGGACTCTCAAGAGTCTTCTCCAACACCACGGCTTAAAAGCATCAATTTTTTGGTGCTCAGCTTTCTTCACAGTCCAACTCTCACATCCATACATGACAACTGGAAAAACCATAGCCTTGACTAGATGGACCTTTGTTGGCAAAGTAATCTCTCTGCTTTTTAGTATGCTGTCTAGGTTGGTCATAGCTTTTCTTCCAAGAAGCAAGCGTCTTTTAATTTCATGGCTTCAGTCACCATCTGCAGTGATTTTGGAGCTCAAAAACATAAAGGCTCTCACTGTTTACATTGTTTGCCCGAAAAAATAAAGTCTGTCACTGTTTCCGTTGTTTCCCCATCTATTCGCCATGAAGTGATGAGACCAGATGCCATGATTTTAGTTTTCTGAATGTTGAGTTTTAAGTCAACTTTTTCACTCTCCTCTTTCATCAAGAGGCTTTTTAGTTGTTCACTTTCTGCCATAAGGGTGGCGGCATCTGCATATCTGAGGTTATTGATATTTCTCCCGGCAATCTTGATTCCAGTTTGTGCTTCATCCAGCCTGGCATTTTGCGTGATGTACTCTGCATATAAGTTAAATAAGCAGGGTGACAATATACAGCCTTGACGTACTCCTTTCCCAATTTGGAACCAGTCTGTTGTTCCATGTCCAGTTCTCTGTTGCTTTTTGACCTGCATAAGAATTTCTCAGCAGGCAGGTCAGGTGCTCTGGTTTTCCTGTCTCTTTAAGAATGTTCCACAGTTTGTTGTGATCCACACAGTCAAAGGCCATGATGTAGTCAATAAAGCAGTAGTAGATGTTTTTCTGGAACTCTCTTGCTTTTTCGACGATCCAATTTAATTTCTGGTTCCTCTGCCTTTTCTAAATCCAGGTTGAACATCTGGAAATTCTTGGTTCATGTACTGTTGAAGCCTGACTTGGAGAATGTTGAGCTAGCGTGTGAGATGAGTGCAACTGTGCAGTAGTTTGAACATTCTTTGGCTTTGCCTTTCTTAGAGATTAGAATGAAACCTGACCTTTTCCTGTCCTGTGGCCACTGCTGAGTTTTCCAAATTTGTTGGCATATTGAGTGTAGTACTTTATAGCATCATCTTTTAGGATTTGAAACAGTTCAACTGGAATCCCATCACTTCCATTAGCTTTGTTTATAGTGATGCTTCCTAAGGCCCACTTAACTTCACATTCCAGGATGTCTGGCTCTAGGTGAGTGATCACACCATTGTGATAATCTGGGTCATCATGATCTTTTTTGTATATTTCTTCTGTGTATTCTTGCCACCTCTTCTCAATATCTTCTGCTTCTGTTAAGTCCATATCATTTCTGTCCTTTATTATGCCCATCTTTGCATGAAATGTTCCCTTGGTATCTCTAATTTTCTTAAAGAAACCTCTAGTCTTCCCCATTCTACTGTTGTTAGTTATGGCATATGGGATCTAATTCTCTGACCAGATATTGAACCCAGGCCCCCTGCATTGGGCATGCAGTCTTAGAGCCACTGGACCACCAGGGATGTCGGAAAATGATGCTACCTTTTTTTACAAATGAAAATTGAACTTTCAAATCATTTCCTATTAATGCATAGCTCCCAGATGTATACCTTCACATATACCCACACACACACTCAGAAAATAAACTTCATAGTGTTTTAATAAAATAGCTGCCTACAACACATCCTTTAAGATTGACTGCTGAGGACCAGTCAAATCCTAAAGGAAATCAATCCTGAATATTCATTGAAGGGACTGAGGCTGAGGCTCCAATACTTTGGCCACCTGATGGAAAGAGTTGACTCATTGGAAAAGACTCTCATGCTGGGACAGACTGAAGGCATCAGGAGAAGGCGACCCCAGAGGACGAGATGGTTGGATGGCATCACCAAGTCAATGGACATGAATTTGAGGAAACTCCGGGAGAGGATGAAGAACAGGGAAGCCTGGCATGCTGTGGTCCATGGGGTCGCAAAGAGTCAGACTCAACTGAGCGACTGAACAACAAAGTACACACCTCTACTCTTACTACAACTAAGATTTTTAAAGAGCCTTGAAATTCATTATTTTTCACCTTGGGCCAAACAAAATTCTCATTTAGAGTTCCCTCTGTTACCAACCAGGACTTCTATTTTAAATAATGATTAATTTCTGTTTTCTGAGAAGAGCTACTTACAGAGTTAGTTTAGAAAGCCTTTCAGCATCTGAGAAATTTTTTCTGATCACTGAGTACATAAGAGTGAGGGTAACAAGAGCTCTTAAGTTTTTCTTACTTTTTGTGCTTTGAGGAAGCCAAAGAGGTGAAGAGACAGAAAGACAGAAAACAGGATAAGGGGAAAACTGTAAGGAAAATCCCCAAACTGGGGGAAAGTTAGAGATAAGAGTTCTAATTATTGCAAGATTCCATGAATAAATACATAGAATCCTAAAGGAAGAGACTGCATTCGGATGCTACACAAACCAAGGACCATGTGTGTGCATGATTCTAGAGAGGTAAAGGGAAGCAGGCAGGGGTCATTTGCAAGGACTTTCGCCTCATTGACTTTTGCTCCCTCCAGGGTCCTTTTTGGCTGATCTGCCATCTACGCTTCAGTAGAAGAGGAGTTATTTTCACTTTCTCCCTTTTTGCCTCATGGCTCTTGGCTTTTTAGGATGGTGTTTAGTTCAGACAACAGCTGGCTACTGTCAGTTTTGTGTAGGGTTATGAAATACAGCACTTCAGTGTTTATTCCAGAGGCTTTTTGAAAACACTCGTGTTCAGTTGGCTTCCACCTCTGACTGCCTGGACCTCTGTGTTTACTCATTATGGACAAAAAAAAGGGGGGGGGGCAGGGGGAAGGAAAAGGCTCTCTGCCTTCCTACAACAGGCTCTCTGTAACAATAGGAATACCCTTCAAAAGGCAGGCTGCCGTGTTTAGGGGAAAGACATTCAAATAATGGAGAGGCTAACGCAATCTGCGCCCACTCTGTCTGGTGGTCTGGAGGCTGATGAGGATGTCTGAGATCATATCGATTTCTTTCTGAAGCCTGAGTCCCTCTGGTCTGTGCTCACTTGCTCACTAGCTTTCTGCTCAAGAATTTTCAGTGGTTCTGCTACTGGCCTCCTCTTTGGTTGTTTCTTCCAGGAGGTCGAGATAATATTCCTTTAGAAGTGGTGCTTTAGAAAATCTCTTCCCTTTCCTTTAGTATGCCATTGCTTCTCTAACTATGCATATGTGTGTGGTCAGTAGATCAGTTGTGTCCAACTCTTTGCAACCCCACGGACTGTAGCCTGCCAGGCTCCTCTGTCCATGGGGATTCTCCAGGCAAGAACACTGGAGTGGGCTCACTTCTCCAGGGGATCTTCCCAACCCAGAGACTGAACCCGCGTCTCCTGTATTGGCAGGTGGATTCTTTATCACTACGCCACCTGGGGAGCCCCTCTCTAACTATACATGAAACTTAAAAGATAGAAAAAGCTTAGGATTTTTTCCAGGCTAGTGATTTTTTGTGATGTTGGGCAGTGGCTCCCAGCTAGTCACATGATCTCAAGGGTAAACAGCTGATGCCTTTACAATCATTCTGTACCCAGACAACCATTCTGTTTTTCATTTTCAGTACAGTTTTCAGTCAACTACATGAGATATTCAACATTTCATTATAATATAGGCTTTGTGTGAGATGATTTTGCCTGACTGGAGGCTAACAAGTGTTCTGAACACATTTTATACAGACTAGACTGAACTCTTATGTTCAGTAAGTTAGGTGTATTAAATGCATTTTCCACTTAGGGTATTTTCAAGTTACAAAATTCGAGGAAGATCTGTATAAATACAGAGAACTTCTAGATCCATTTGCTGAGCTTCAGTTTCTGCATTTTTTTTTTTTTTTTGCCTATATGTCCTTTTCATCCAGACATAGCAGAAAAGAAGCCATAGAAAAAAGCATATTTTTTAAGGGCAGAGAAAACATACAAAAATGTGTTGAGAAGAAAAGAAAGACTGACCACCCTACATGCATATGGTAGGTTTCCAACACAGTGAGTCAAGGTTTTCTATGATTTCAAACTACAATAGCATTAGTACTCAAGAATTCACAGAACCAGTCCTTTAACAGAAGGGTAATAAAGATGAGAAACTGGGAATGAACTGGCGTTTGACATCAGACAGCCCCAAGTTCAATTCCTAGCTCTGCTGTTTGCTGGCCAGCTGATTTAAAGAGGTCATCTTGCCTCTTTCTCTTTCCCTATAAAATAATATTCACAATGCCCACTTCTTAAAGATGTCATGAAAGCTAACTGGGATAAACTGTATAAGCCACAAAACATTCAATAAATATTCATTCTCTTACATTAATCAACTGCAATTTCATGAGGATTCCTGACCAAGAAGGTAGTTTCAGAGTTCATTATGTGGAAAAACTGAACATCTTTTAAGTGACTAACACTTAAGCTTACATACAAATTTTATTTTACAATTTACTCCAAGCTGCTTTGCTGTTAAGGAAATACTCAAAATGCACAGAAAACGTACAAAGGGAGTCCCAGCATTGACAGAGCCCGTCGTGGACTCTCTTATCTCCAGACAAGAAGTATCTGTAAGAGGACCAGAGGACGGGTACAGCAATGGGCAAATCTGGGTAGCATGGTAGACAGGGTGCCTAGGAATCTGTGCACTTTGCCTTTTATTTTCTCCACTTTTTCTCTGGGCATCAGGGGCCCTTGAAAGCAAAAGGGTCTCGGGTTTTTCTTTTAATAATTTTCACACAAAATGGCATCTGTAGTCAAAGTTACAGAAGAAGCAGAATTGAAAGAAAGCAATTGTTTCCTGGTGTCCTTCTGTTCTTCGCAGAGGACAGTTTTCCACACCTTGGGACTCAGGGAGAGCTCCGTTGTTCAGCAAATACACACTGCCCTCTGTTGGAAAAGCGGTGCACTTTCCACGCTGCTCACAAGGCCGACCTAAGGATTAACTGCAGCGCAGAGGTAAGTTTCCTGTCTGAAATTTACAGGGGCTCAGCCCTGCTAATCAGAACAAGAGAAAAGAGGTAGCAAACGAGTCTTACACAAAGTCTATGCTACGAAGTCTATCCCAGATACAATCCTTCGGGGAGATTTTTTTTTTTAGGCAGACAAAAGCAGAATATTTTCTTAAAACCAAAAAGCCTTTCCTTGAAAACATTTTTGTTTGCACCTTTAACCCTTACCGGGTGAGACTGCTGGAAGTGTCTGAGGTAGCTCACTCCACTGCCTCTGAGATTGAAAATGGTCACTTCCTGCTTGCAGCAGCCCAGAAATATCCTGCTCAGCAGCTGGCCTTTAAGGACTAAAAAACCTCTGATTAAAGAGAAAAAGCAAAGAACAGTAACATGTATATTAGCCACAACGTCGTCTACTGCTGCCACTCTAGGGCCTTAAATATTACAATTTCAAATCATTGTAAACTCTTGATTCTTATTACTACTCTTTAGCAAAACTAAATCCACCGTTTCAGTTCCAACTCCAACCTTTTATCAACACCAAGGGGCAAGTGGAAATACATGTTTTTAAATACAAAGAAACAAATGGAAAAACATTTAACCAAGGAGTAAAGGAACAATATTAATGCACAGATTAATGAGTGAAGGCATTTGGCATACAATGCAAGATATAAACATAATAGAATGCACACAGATATTATCCAGATACTCAAAGAAGCGGATGTAGAATCTTCAAGGGAAACACAAAAGAATCTCTCTAGGGAATGGATTTCAGCTGTGTTAAAATCCTTAGCGAGCAATCTGACTGCAGTCATAGACTCAATTTTAAAATAAACTCACAGCATGCTTTTTATTATACTGTATCTGTAATGGTAATGTGGATGTCTTCTCAGTTGGTTCAATTGCTTTGATTCCAGGAAGAGCAAGCCAGATTTCCAAAGCAGAGAACAGCCTTCAACACATAATGCAATTGTGTCCACTGACTTATAGTACCTTTTAGTTATTCCAAAGAAAATAAGTCCACATGGACGTCTTAGCGAACAACCAGAATTGAGAATTTGCATTAAACGTCATATATGTGTGTGTGCTCAGTCACTAAGTCCTGTCAGGCTCTTTGTGAGCCCGTGGACTGCAACCCAGCAGGCTCCTCTGTCCATGGGGTTTCCCAGGCAAGTATACTGGAGCAGGTTGCCATTTTCTTCTCCAGCAGATCTTCCTGACCCAGGGATGGAACCCGCATCCCCTGCATTGGCAGGCAGGTTATTTACCACTGAGCCGCCAGGGAAGCCACAACACCATATACGGAATCTTATAATTCATCTTATGACCAAATCTGAACAACTTCAAAATTATGTTCCCAAACTTCAGTACTATATGCAAAGACCACAACAGAAACTCAATAGTATCTAGAGGAAAGAGGATAAATGGAGAACATTCTGGCTTCAGCCTCACTGGCTGTCAGCCAATGCTGGTTTTCAGAATTCTTAGCCTGTGAACTTGACTCCAGAAATCTCTCCTTTAGAGATTAATGTTGGTACTCTTCCATTTATAATTTTGGGGAAGAGGATCTATATGTATGCCTCCTATCACTTCTCAGAGACAGCTCCTTTGGCTAGAAAGCCTTAGAAATCTACAACTGTAGCAGTCTTACTCACCAGGTCGTATCTTCTTTTCTTTTACTCTCCCATGGAGTTCATTAAAACCTCTTGGTTTCCAGCTTCCATAACTCCAAGTTGAATGTAGGTTCTTTCTGGTGGTACAGCACCCTTACTCCCATGCGAGCGGGCACCAGCAGCGTCTCTTTCCACCAGGGCTCTCTGCAGATCAGAAACAGGACACCTGAGGAAGAGTCCTCGTGTTTTCCGTATTAACCAATCCAGAGTTTCCTTGTGTTCTGAGTAATTAACCCAGAGCCAATGCGATACCGCATATGGGCGGGGCCTCTTGCCAGGTGAATCCACTTCAATATAACTGCAGTCACTTTTTCATTGTTTTTTATTTTTGCCCACACCCTGCAGGCATGCAGGATCTTAGTTCTCCAACCAGGGATAGAACCTGTGCCCCCTGCATTTGGGAGAGCAGAGTCTTAACCACTGGACCGTCAGTGAAATTCCTGCAGTCTCTCCGTTTTTATCCTTGGTCCCAAGTACAGAATGGAATTCCAGGCAGCCCATCAAGATCCTGCATCTCTAGACTTCCACTGACAATTTAAATCCAAAACCAGCTTAGTGTTCAGAAGTCCCTGTGGAAGCTGGGTGCCTTACCATCTCAAAACAGCAAATATCGTTCTGTTCACTCATGGTTATCAGGCTGGAAGGTTCTCTTTTCCTCTAATAACACTTTGCCTCAGCCCCAGCTGTAGCTCCAGCCTGCAATCCTTTCATGATGAGGCTCTCAGGCCCATGCCTTTGCTCCCGTGCCTGCATGTGGAGATCAGAAACGCATGGCTTGATTGGATCCTTGCCTCCACTGTGCCTATTCAGTAAGAACTCTATGGCCCACTGTCGCCCAGCGCGGCTCTCTGGCTCGGCCAGGCCCATTCTCACAGCACTCATGTAGGCCTTCTGCACACTTTGACCACAGCCAAGTACTTTTGTAATAGGCATATAGTCAATCGCCACGGTCAGAAGACAATGTGACTGGTTTAAAGCCTCTTGCCCAGGCCACAGCAGGTTAAAAGCAAACAGCCCAACTATAAAACTCCCACTGGCCTAATAGAAGCCTCCACAAACTGTCAAGGTCACAACAGCCTGGCTCACCAAAAGTCTTTCCAGGGTGTATTTTGATTCCCCTTATTTCAAGCCTTTGATTTTTAGTTTTCACCATTCTGGTCCGTGCACCCAATGCTGGAGTCTCCTAGAGGTTCCCATAAATATCACACCTCTTCCTTGCTTGGGTTCTAAACAAAGTGAGAAATAAAACCAAGGAATGATGAAGGGGGTTGGGAAGACAGCTATGACTTTTACTACTGATAAAGGCCAAGATGGAGAAAGTAGCTTTGTAGGAGTGCCTGACAGTTTTCCTTTGTTAAAATCTAGTTTAGAGAGGTTTATCCATCTGGGTGGAGTTTCCTAGGTGGCTGAGCGGTAGTGAATTCACCTACAATGTAGGAGATGCCAGTTCAATCCCTGGGTCAGAAAGATCCCCTGGAGAAGGAAATGGCAGCCCACTCCAGTATTCTTGCCTGGAGAATTTCATGGACAGGGGAGCCCAGCAGGCTACAGTCCATGGGGGTCGCAAAGAGTTATACATGACTTAGTGACTAAACAACAATCCATCTGGGTAGGGAAGGGCTGGTTTCCTCTGCCTGCAGCATAATCTGTGTTTTCTTCCCACATGTATCAATCATAGAAGTTATTCCATCTCTCTAGAGGCAGAGTGAGTAAAGGAGGACAGAAAGAGTAGAATCTGTTTAGAGAAAATCCATTCTCCTGAAAACTAGAGAAGTGGGAGAAGAAGGTGCCCTTGTAACAGTCACTACAATGTGGTCAAACTGCTGGGACGGCTGCGACTCTCCTCCCTGACGATGAAGTCTCCCAGGGCAGGGGCCCTGTTTGATTGACTCTTGGATCTTCAGTGTCTAGCACCATGCCTGGCATTTTGATACTCGTTTATGCCTCACCTTTGAAAAGCAAGCCACAAAAACAAGTGAAATTAAAGGAAAATGGGAATAAGACAATACGATAGACCTACAGAAAATAGAGCATATAAAAATGGATGACCTCCAGAATGGGATTATTCTGAGCTTCTGACACATGGCTCAAGAAGAAGACCCCTACAAAGCTTGCTACTCAGTGTGATCAACTGGTATCACCTAGAAGCTGGTAGGTTCAATCTCCTTCGGTCTCTAAAAGAAAGAGAATAGCTGAAACTATTGAGAAAACAATACTAATACTACCTTGGTGTGTTCCCACAAATATATGACATAAAATAAGAATGAGAGGTGAACAAGTGCAAAAGTGAAAGAGAAATATGGGGAAGCAGAGAGAGAGAGAGAGAGAGAGGAAGAGAGACTCGGCAGGAAACAGGGCTCAATCCTGAGGATTCTGTATCACGCCCTAAAGAGTTTGGGCTCCATCCAGAGGACAAGAGATGTGTTTGTTATTGCTGAGTGCAGTCAGCCACTCAGAAATTCCTCTCCCATAAATTAATGGAGCTGGATTTTGTGTTCTCTGTGCAAAACCATGTCATTTATTTCTAAATCAGGATACTTTTAAAAGTGAAAGAGAGCAGTGTTAAGGTTATTCCATGACAAAAAGTAACAACCTGAACTCTCTTTAGCCAACTGGGACTTAGTGGTGCTTTCAAAGCCCCCAGTCCCTGGATGATCTGACCTCCTTTCTGTTGACCAGCCTTATCTCTCTACCACATTGCCCAGGAGCCCACATTCTACTTAGCACAGTGATGTAGTGAGAGTCAGTCTAAAGTGTTATTCAAACAATTTTCTTTCATTTCATAATTCCTTGGATGCATATTATAAGCCCATAAAATTCAACAGCCCATAAAAATAGACAGCTTGATTTTATAAAACTCTCTTTTTGCTATAACTGCTTAGTATTAACCACCCCACCTTCACTTTCATTCCATAAAATTTGAATGTTCTTTAAAGCAAATTTAATGAATGGATTTGTTTTAAGAATTTTTGGAAACATGAAGATACCTGGGAATAACAAAATAAACAAAGGGAAATTATATCTCTATAAGTGTTATTTGCAGGTTGTTCTGTCTTGATTCATCATTAAAAATATACATATATTTTTCCTGACTTTGTTTTTATCCACTGAAGCTGGAGGCTAAGACCAGTAGCATGAACCCCTAGGATCAGACATGAGTGGGACTTTTAAAAATTAATTTAATATTGGTGATTTCAAAAATGAATTTCAAATCATAATTGAATTTTATTACATGTAAATAATAAACACATTGTAGGACTTTCTACAAATACTTTTTCAATTGGTTGTGGAAAAATTCTCCCAAAGCAGTGTCCCATGATGTAGCAACAACTAAAACGAAGATATGAACTGTGTAAAGTGTATGAATAATGCATATGAAATACAAAGTACAAAAGTATAATGTGAATGGTATATTTATAGGGACAGGCAAGAAATAACAATGGTAAGATTTTGGATAATTTTTATTTCCCTCTCTTAATTTCAGTCTGTTAATAAATTACCTAATCAGCAGAGAATTCTTTTTCTTTTGAGAAGCTGGGACTTCTCAATGTTTAATATGCTTATAAATCAACTACTGATCTTTTAAAAATGCAGAATCTGATTTATTAGTTTGGAGGGGACCTGGGACTCTGCATTTCTGAAAAGAACCCAGGTGATGCCAGTGTCACCAACTCAAGGACCCCACTTTAGGGTTAGAATGCTTGCCAATCAGGAGATGTGGGTTCAATCCCTGAGTTAGGAAGATCCACTGCAGTAGGAAATGGCAACCAGCTCCATTATTCTTGCCTGGGAAATTCCATGGACAGAGGAGCCTGGCAGACTACAGTCCATGGAGTTGCAGTCAGACATGAGTTAGCAGTTAAAAAACAACAACAACAACTTTAGGGTTAAGGGCATAGAACTCTAGCTCTCCAATGTGGCTGTACCTCAAAATCATTTGGAGAGTTGTTTAAAACACACATCTGTGGGTCCCACTACCAGAGGTTTCAATTTAATTAGTCTGGGCTGGGTCTGAGGATTTTTAAAACTCCTCAGGTGATACTAATGTGCTTCCAATTTTGAGAAGCGCTGACACAGAAGTTTGTGTCCCAAAAGGTCTGATCATATTTTTATACAGAAAACATAGGTTTTGTAGGTGATTTTCACATAATTTTGATGCTCTTTGCAATGCTAAGACATTAGCCTTTGTAGTACGGACCTAAAGATGTGCATGTTTCTCCCACAGTGATCAATTTTGATTTCTCCAGAAATAGGAAAGCAACATCAACATTCACAGCCGTGGGTTGAAAATGGCTCTTTTGCAGTAAAGTCTGTGAGTTACTGCATTTGATTGGATGCTGAACTCACTACGTGAAAGGACTGCGTTGTCAAAGAAGACATGTGCTTCACAGATAGGAAAAGTCCTTTCTATATTTCTTATTTAATATTGCACTTTTATTCATCTTGGAGTCAGGAGTCAGCAAATGTCATTTCTTTTACTCACTGTGCTTCTGACCTTGGGCAAGCCACTTAATCTTTCTGTGGATCATTTAGGAAATGAAACAGTCTAACAGTGCAACAGTGCTCCTCGTCAATCATGTTCTACTCTTTGTGACCTTAGGGACTGTAGCCCGCCAGGCTCCCATGGAACTTTCCAGGCAAGCATACTGGAGTGGGGTGCCATTTCCTACCCCTGGGGACCTTTCCCATTCAGGAATCAAACCTGCATCTCTTGTGTCTCCTGCATTGGCAGGCAGATTCTTTAAGGTTGTGATCAAATCGTTCCCCAAATGGTCCCCACCTCCTTTTCAAGTCTCAAGATTTAAGTTTCTCCCCTTCTTTTCTACCTCGCCTTTTCCCAGTCTCCATTATCTTTATCCATGTCCTCAACATTGTCATCCTCTCAAAATCTCTCCTGTAGAGCAGTTATTTTCAAACTTTAGTATATATCTAAAAAGCCAGTATGGCTTATTGGAATACAGGTTCTGAGCCTCATCCCCTGCATGTGCGGTACATTAAGTGTGGAGTAGGGTCTGAGAACTGACATGTCTAAGTTCCCAGGAGATAATGATAATGACGGTGTTGGTGATCCAGCCCACACTTAGCAAACTACTGCTCAAAGCACTCACAAAAGAAAATTAGAATACTTTACTAGCATGGCATGCCGGAGAAAAATGGGGACTTAACTCCACAAGCACACTGCCTAAGGAATATGAAGGAGTTGTTACATGTGTGTTTTTGGAAAACTCTGCCTGACCTACCTTGTAGATCAATGCACTTGGAGAAAAACATCATTGCTTTCCATTCCTGGCATGCGATATGGTACCAACTGCAAGAAGAGAGTACAGGATCAGCTCCTTTATGCCAAATAAAAACAGTCTGAAAAGAAGCACTATTCCCCTCCGTTTGATGAACTAACTTACGAGTCTTGAGCTGGGGAAAGCATAAACAATCAAGCTAACATACAAACAAAATCAATCCAAGAGCACTACAGGTTAACTTAAAGAACACCTTCTCAGACTAGTCATAAATTTCTTCCAGAAAATGAGAAATGATATCTAAGTTTTGATGCCTTTCTCCTTGATGTGTATTTTTCAGAACATCTGGATACCAGTTACCTGACTCTAAAGCTTTCTTAGTGAGAACATTGGGATGAAATTTTTCCTCTCTAAATTTTACCTTTTTCCATTTGGAGTAAAAAGACAAGGGAAACTACTTATTATTGTTGTTCAGTTGCCCAGTCATGTCGGACTCCTTGCAACCCCTTGGACTGCAGCATGCCACACCTCCCTGTCCTTCACCATCTCCCAAAGTTTGCCCAAGTTCACGTCCATTGCATCTGTGACGGTAAATGCATTATCTCAATTTCCTTCACGGCACCCATTATTGAGAGGAAATTTGAACTACCAATAAGTCCACCCTTCCTGTGTACAACCATTCCTTTGTGTTGACCCGCAGAACAGAAGATATTCACAAACAATGCACACAGCTGCAGACATAAAATTTACACAGATAAGTACATGAGATGAAAACACACATACATGTTCGCATACATATTATCCTTCTAAAAAATTCTTTGAGTGTTGGAAAAACGATAACCAAGTGTCTTGCTTCTACTGGCTCTAGCAGATAGAGATGATCAAGTGTCTTTTGCATATTTAAAGGCTTTCCGGGAAGACGTGGGACATATGCGGTCATACTGATGGTGCTGAGTTAGCATCAATCTGACAACTGCTGCTTGATTTGTGTAGAAACTCCTTCCATGCCATGCTTGGCATTCTCCAAACATATTTAAGATCAATATTATTAATATTCCTCATTAGGTCACTGTAATCGACAGTTTTCTTTCATAGAAAATGATTTTGAAATAGCATGAAATCCTCAAAATGGTTGAGATGAAAGAGGAATAAGGTAGTGTGGAAATGGCTTGGGTCTTTTCATTACTATTATTTTTAAAAGGAGGATATTAAAATGTTCACCCTGAAGCTTTATCAAATGTTTTGGAGATTCTTTGTACCTCTGTTCAATAGTTATAAATTTGAGGACTCCATGCCGCTTCCACCATGGGCATTTTTTCAGCAACTTTATATGAAGAAGAGGGATTTCTGAGTTCTGTTGTCATGGTAACCCTATATTCAGGTTGAAAAGCTTTATTGAATGTTTTGGGTATTTCTCCATCACAGCCTTCATTTAATAGATTTTGATGTTCAAATGTTTAAATATACTATTTCATCTCTGCTAGGGTTGTTTGGCTTTTAATATATCTATATGCATGTATACTGTTTAAATGGTTAGGTACTAGAGGAAAGAAATATACTATGATTTTTCTTTCTCTTCCTCTATCCCATTTGGTACCCAAGAATTTTCACTTGTGAAAAGCAAAGATGTACAGATAGACTCTCAGATATAGAAAACTGATGTCCTCTTATTTGGATCTCAAAACAGGACCATGATGTGTTTCTGAAAAGGCCATAATGCTTCCTGCTTTGTTTTTCATTTGCAAGGACGGAGGTGCTACAAAGGCAAGGGGCGATAGAGGTCAGAGGGGATAGACAAATGAAGTGGGAAAAATCACAGGGTATCCAAACGGTGATCCCAACCATGAGTCCTTTTGACAAAGACTATTTGTTGTCACTTCTCATTTCTAGAAACACTTTTCTAGAAAATACATGAGTCCTTTCAAGGGTGAATGAGAGTCTCAAGGTAAACAGGACTTCATTGTTAAATATGTTGGGATGACACTAGATCAGATAAAGGATTTAATATGCTTCTGTGCATTGTGATGTCTTTAGGGATCAAATAGTGGTCCTCAAATATTTTGACCAGGAACCTTGGGGAGTGGGTCACCTACAGAACACCCTCTAGGAAACACTGCTTTCTAATATATTTCTCAAAGGTTTCTTCTGTTCCCAATGTGAGCAGAAGATAAAAGATTCCTGGGTTGGTCAGTAAAGTGACATTTAAGTCACATCTTGCCCTACCACATAACTGCAGAATACAGGAAGAGGCAGGTTTACTCAAAACAAGGTCAGAGGTCACGTGAGAAAAAGGATAGACACCTTGACAACAGGTTCTCCATTTACTAGCTAATCACCTCTACACACGTACCCTCAGGAAACTGAGAGCCAAAAGCCTCCAAGGGAAACTCTGGAAAGGATAGGAGATGTGGGGTAGATCATACCCTGAAATTCTGGCCTGAGAATTATCCTTTGGAAATGAACTCATTCATTAGAGGGCAGGACACACATGAGACTGAACTTTGAAGGTATCCCTCCTGTGAATGCTGCTGTTTTCCCTGATCACTTATCTTAATCTGTCATTTAAACCTTTTATTATCCAGTACAGTAGCAACAGGAGCCTGGAGGATAATTTTCAATCAAATATAATTTTCTTTGAAAATTTTGGATAAAAAAAATACTTAGTTATTTGGGCAGATGATTACATCTTTTGGACTATGATTGACGGAAATAATATTTTTATTGGAGTGCAAAACAATTAGAAATCATTGCCTGCATCATTAACATACAGTGCTTTGGCCTTCTCATTCTGTATTGAAACACCCTAATAACAAGTCTATTATGATGATAATGAGTATTATTTAATACTTAACACATCCAACCCTACATTAGATGTGCTCTGCCCAGCAGGGTAATTTTGTAAATACAATTCCAAATAAAAAACATAAACAGAGGTGTTGATGGTTTATATCTGAGAAAACAACTAGCATTTTTATTTACATCATCATCTGTTAGTGATCAGGAGTTATTCTTCCTGATTTCATCTTCCAGCTCCCAGCCATTTTCCACACCGCTGCATGACATGCCTCAAGGAATGAGAGGGAAAGCTGCTGAAGGAAGAAGCAGAAAGGATGCTGTCTGTCTGATAGGGTCTATTTCATCTGACAACACTGTGGATTTGTTAAGGGAAGAGGGTTAAGGACAGTAACAGAACCCATTCCACAACTGAACTGTTTGTTGCTGGATGCTTCAGTGTCTAAAAATCTGCCTGAATAAATTATCAGACTCTTACCTTCAAGGGCCCAGTTTTTCCAAAGTCCATGAGTCCACTCTGAAGAGTATATCACCCAGTACCACCTTCTCCAGTCTCTTTGCCCCACTGACTGACCACAGCAAGTTGAGGACAGCAGCTGCAGGCGTTCATAGTCCTGCCCAAGCCAGATCCCCTTTCCCAGGCAGCAAACTCATCCCCCAGCAGTATCTGCCCTTCTGTGACTGGTCTCTTTCACTCCAGACACAGTTCTCCAGGTTCATCCATGTTGTCACATATGGTGGGATTTCCTTTTCTTTTTTTAAAGAGTAAATAATATGCCACTGTGTGTATATACCATATTTTCTGTATCCATTAATCTACGGATGGACATTTAGCTTGTTTTCATGTCTTGACTACTGTGAATAATGTTGCAATGAATATGGTAGTACTAATATCTCTTCAAAATCCTGATTTCAATTATTTAGGATAAATTCCCAGATGTGGATTGTTGGACTGTATGGTAGTTACATTTTTTTGTGTGTGTTTAAACTACATTTTTATTTTTTGCACTTTAATTTCAGCACACAATCCCTGATAGCTTAGTTGGAAAAGAATCTGCTTGCAATTCAGGAGACCACAGTTAGATTTCTGGGTCTGAAAGATCCCTGGAGAAGGGATAGGCTACCCATTCCAGTATTCTTGGGCTTCCCTTGTGGCTCAGCTGGTAAAGAATCTGCCTGCATTGTGGGAGACCTGGGTTCTATCCCTGGGTTAGGAAGATCCCTTGGAGAAGGGAAAGGCTTACCGACTCCAATATTCTGGCCTGGAGAATTCCATGGACTGTACAGTCCATAGGGTCACAAAGAGTCGGACACAACTGAGCAATTTTCACTTCACACCACAATGCATGGTATTTATTTATTTATTTATTATTTTTTTTTTAATTTTTTTATTAGTTGGAGGCTAATTACTTCACAACATTTCAGTGGGTTTTGTCATACATTGATATGAATCAGCCATAGATTTACACTTATTCCCCATCCCGATCCCCCCTCCCACCTCCCTCTCCACCCGATTCCTCTGGGTCTTCCCAGTGCACCAGGCCCGAGCACTTGTCTCATGCATCCCACCTGGGCTGGTGATCTGTTTCACCATAGATAGTATACATGCTGTTCTTTTGAAACATCCCACCCTCACCTTCTCCCACAGAGTTCAAAAGTCTGTTCTGTATTTCTGTGTCTCTTTTTCTGTTTTGCATATAGGGTTATCGTTACCATCTTTCTAAATTCCATATATATGTGTTAGTATGCTGTAATGTTCTTTATCTTTCTGGCTTACTTCACTCTGTATAAGGGGCTCCAGTTTCATCCATCTCATTAGGACTGGTTCAAATGAATTCTTTTTGACGGCTGAGTAAAATTCCATGGTGTATATGTACCACAGCTTCCTTATCCATTCATCTGCTGATGGGCATCTAGGTTGCTTCCATGTCCTGGCTATTATAAACAGTGCTGCAATGAACATTGGGGTGCACGTGTCTCTTTCAGATCTGGTTTCCTCAGTGTGTATGCCCAGAAGTGGTATTGCTGGGTCATATGGCAGTTCTATTTCCAGTTTTTTAAGGAATCTCCACACTGTTTTCCATAGTGGCTGTACTAGTTTGCATTCCCACCAACAGTGTAAGAGGGTTCCCTTTTCTCCACAGCCTCTCCAGCATTTATTGCTTGTAGACTTTTGGATAGCAGCCATCCTGACTGGAACCCCATATCAAATGTAGAAAGCAATAGGACTTAAGGTCCTTGTATCCACCTTAGACAGAAAGATGGAGAAATAAAACCACTAGACATCAGCAGAGGGAACCAGGGGGCCAGGACCGCAGAGGGTGCTGCCAGGGACAAGTGAGAACACTATGTCGAGGGGACAAAGTCTGCAAGGAGAATCTCCTAAACTCCTTCTTCCTTGTGATAGGCACCCTCATCCAAGAGGTGGGGTCAAGGATCTTATCAGGAACAGCAGCACTTGATTTCTACCCTAGTTTCTCATAGACATGTAAGTCCAGAATCATGGTTAGAATGGAGGCTCTGAGATAGAATTGGTGTTTGTAGCTCTTACTTATTGAGTCCTTTCTGTGGCTCTGTGGCAGGTGCATTACCTACAGAGCTCTTTTAATTCTCACACCCTTGAAGTTGTGAGACTACCAATGTTACAAAGGAGGAAACTGAGGCTTAAGTTAGTTAATCCTAGACCACAAAGGATGAAAGACAATAAGAAATAACAGGGCAGAGGAAATAAGATTCTAACCACAAGACCTTCTAGAAATTTCTATCTAAGTGAAGATTCTGAAAATCAAGCCATCTTACAATTTATTCAACTTGTGCATGATTGATTGCTTTGCATTTAGAAATATGTTCTTTCCTTTTACTATGGACTTCTTGGACTCTAATAACCATGATTCATCCTGAGAATTATTTCAGAATCATTCCCACACTTATCTGCCACTCCATATTCTCTGTCTTCCTCCATACCCAGTAAAACTCTCTTATAAGCCACATAAGCTTCCTCTTTTTTATATAAAACAGCTGTCCACCCATCAACAATCTTTACTGGGAACAGAGCAGAGTACTTGACACTCTAGCAGATTTTACAGCTACTCAAATATGAATTCAAACAATTTTATCCAGAAACATGGACTGAAATACCAAATCTATTCAAAAACAGAGGGAAAGGAAAAGAGTGTTCAACTTTTCTCTGTAGATTTTTTTCATAGAACCTAATTTATGAACTTATAATTGACTAGTGAGCATCATGCTTTAATTACGATTTTGAAAAGGCCTTAGCAGTAGACTAGCTCTGACAGCCTGTGACATGGTGTGGGCTTAAGAGAATAGGTATTTATACAGGCGGTGTCAATCACCCAGTGCATGTCATTTCAACTGCCTGTCCCAATCAGGACCAGCATCTAAGAGCAGAGCAATTAGAATGAGGAGATGAAAAGCACTGGGGACATTATGATGGAAGTCAATGGCAGAGGGACCCAAAGACATGGCACCAAATGTCACCTTCATGCAGACACTATTTTAATACTGATAAGGCAAACTACAGTCCTTTAAAATGGGGCCACATAACTCATTGAAATGGAGAAGGAAGAACTAATTTAATGAATCAAAAGGCTCACATATCTCCCAAGGAAATTAGGGATTCAACTCTAGATTCCACTGTCACACATGACAATAACCTCTAAACCAAGAATTTAACTGCTCAGTATGATATGTGTGCCACTATTTGATCTTATAAGAACCACTGGACACTGAAGATAGAAAACCACAACCCATTAGTATATTCACCAAAGTTATTAATTAGATTTATGACTATCCTTTTTTGGTCAGCATTTAGTGAAGAGAGGAATGAAGAACAGGGTCATAGATGAAAAAGCGTTATATTTAGAGTCAGAAGGTATAAATTCACACATTGATTCAATTTATTTTAGCTTTGAAAACTTAAACAAGATTCCAAACCCCAGTTCTTTTATCATAAAGTGTGACAATTACGCAGAGCTAATGTGCAATTTACTTGATGCAAGGCATGTGTAAACTATGAAAAGAAAAGTAATACAGAGAATCAACATTACTAAAAACTATTAATTATCTATTGCTATGTAACAAATTATTTTAAAATCTAGCAGCTAGAAACAGCAAACATTTCTTATCTCACACTTTCTAGGGATCAGGAATCTGGGAGTGACCTCATTGAAAGGCTCTGGCTCAGGGACCCTCAAGGAGGCTACAGTCAAGGTATTAACCAGGGTCTGCTCAAGGCTCAACTGGGGCAGGATCTGTTTGGAAACAGCTCACTCATGTGGAAGTTGGCAGAAGATCCACTTCCACACTCACTCATGTGCTATTTGCAGGCCTCAGAAGACTGTTCATATTCATTTCCATGGGCCTTCCTCCAGGGCTGCCTCACTAACATGAATAGCAATTAGGTTCTCCCAGGATGAGGTACCCAAGAGAAAGCAAGAAAGAATACCCGAGGGAAAAACACAATCTTTTTTATAATCTAATTTCAGAAGGAGCCTCCCATCATTTTGGCTGCATTCTTTTGTTAGAAGCAAGTCATTCAGTCCAGCGTACACTCAAGACAGATTACACAAGTGTGTGGATGCCAGGAAGTAGACCGTTGGGGCCATCTCAGAGGCTGTTTACTATAAAAACTATTCAGCAACTACAGAGATTTGGCTGAGCCTCACAGTCAATTCAGCCAAGGAGTAGATGAAAGCAAAAACAACTATAGCTTTTTAGGTTCTTTCCATGATTTTGACTCTACTTGAGATGCATAACTCATTCGGTTGTTTTGTCTATACATATTCACTCTGTGTTAAGCAACAAAAGTTTTTAAAGCTCACATATGGTCTTCTTTTACCAGTCTTTGAAATGTAGGCAGCTGTCTATTTATAAACTACTTTCCAAAGTCTAAGGGTTAATTATCCATTTCACAGAGTACCTATGACTAAGCTTGTCAATCTGCTGCAATGCTTTACATTTTTCTTCACTTTCTCCTTCCCTAGGCTAAACTATAATTTGCATTCGAAAAGTAAGTGGCAAAGTAAGTGGTTTAAATTCTGAGCCTCTACCTCTGTCAGTTTATCCACAGAAGCTCTCTTCACTATCCAACCTGTGATTGGCAACCAGAAAAAAATTTACACTCACCTGTTCAGGGAAGAGGCTAATTAGCTAGACTCATACCTATGGTGTCTCCTTACAAAATGCTTGGCTGAAAAGTTGAACTTTAACTGTAGTATACTATGAGTTGAGAAAATTAAAAACAATCATCTAACTCAACTTAATTTTACAAGGAGGGAAACTGAGGTACCAAGAATACAACTAAGTGCAAATGCTAGAAATGAAAACTATGACACAGGAATGAAAACAATTCACTCAGCAGACGTCAGAGAAGACTGGAGATCTTAAGAGAAGGCCTCAGTGGACATTAATACATTTCAACAGAAATTATATAAATTAAAAAGTAAAGTGAAAAAGAATGGGAAAATAAACACCACATCTGAAAGCAGGAAGGCAATATCTGATGCTCTAGACTCACGCTTAGTTATTATAGCCCCCAAAGAAGAAGAGAAAGAGAACAAAGCAGAAGAACTATCTGAAGAGATAATGGCTGAGAAGTTCCAAAATTGTCAAAAAAATCAAAACCATAGACCAAATATGTCATGAACCCCGAGCATCATAAATAAGCTACAACTAAAATCACACACAATCACGTCTTAGCTGAAATAATACAATCAAAAATAAAGAGGAAAAACTTAAAGCTAAAATGGACATAGACATACTCTGTAGAGAATGTCAACAATAAACTATAAACAAGGTGAAAAGACAACCCTCGGAATGGAAGAAAATAATAGCAAATGAAACAACTGACAAAGGATTAATTTCCAAAATATACAAGCAGCTCATACAACTCAATACCAGAAAAATAAACAACCCAATCAAAAAGTGGGAAAAAGACCTAAACAGACATTCTCCAAAGAAGACATACAGATGGCTAACAAACACATGAAAAGATGCTCAATATCGCTCATTATTAGAGAAATGTAAATCAAAACTATAATGAGATATCACCTCACACCCATCAGAATAGTTAGTGATAGTTCAGTCACTTAGTCATGTCCAACTCTTTGCGACCCCATGGACTAGCAGCATGCCAGGCTTCCCTGTCCATTACTGACTCCCAGAGCTTGCTCAAACTCATGTCCATTGAGTCAGCGATGCCATCCAACCATCTCATCCTCTGGCCTCTGTCCCATCAGAATGGCCATCATCAAAAAATCTGCAAGCAATAAATGCTGGAGAGGGTGTGGAGAAAAGGAAAAATTCTTGCACTGTTGGTGAGAATGTAAGTTGATACAGCCACTATGGAAGACAGTATAGAGATTCCTTTAAAAAGTAGGAATAAAACCACCATATGACCCAGGATTCCCACTTCCAGGCATATACCCTGAGGAAACCAAAATTGAAAAAGACAGATGTATCCCAATGTTCATTACAGCACTATTTAAAAGAGCTAGAACATGGAAGCAACCTAGATGTCCATCAACAGATGAATGGATAAAGAAGTTGTGGTACATATATACAATGGAATATTACTCAGCTATAAAAAGGAACACATTTGAGTCAGTTCTAAGAAAGCAGACGAACCTTGAGCCTATTATACACAGTGAAGTAAGTCAGAAAGAGAAAATAAGTATCATATACTAACACATATGTATGGAATCTAGAAAGATGGTACTGAAGAATTTATTTGTGGGGCAGCAATGGAGAAACAGTCATAGAGAACAGACCTGTGGACACAGGGAGAGGGAGGGAGGGGGTGAGATGTATGGAGAAAGTAACATGGAAACTTACATTACCATATGTAAAATAGACAGCCAATGGGAATTTGCTGTATGTTTCAGGGAACTCAAACAGGGGCTCTATACCAACCTAGGGGGGTGGGACGGGAAGGGAAATGGGAGGGAGGTTCAAGACGGAGGGATATATGTATACCTATGGCTGATTCATGCTGAGGTTTGACAGAAAACAACAAAATTCTGTAAAGCAATTATCCATCAATTAAGGCTGATTCATGTCACTGTATGGCAAAAACCACTACAATATTGTAAAGTAATTAGCCTCCAACTAATAAAAATAAATGGAAAAAAAAAGAATAATGGCTGATATATCACAAGCAATTGAAGCCAAAAGACAATGAAAAAACAAACTTAAAGAACAGAAAGAAAAAACCAACCAAATGTAATTCCACAGTGGCTAAAATATCTTTCAAAGTTAAGGCAAAAAATAAAGAATATTTTTCCAGAGACAAAAATGGAGATAATATATCACTAGAAGACCTGCAGTACAAAAAGTGATGAAAGAATTTATTCAGACAGCAGGGAAAAGATGCCAGATGAAAGCCCAGATTCGCAGGAGAGAAAATAAGTCACCCCATACACCTCATGTGCATATGCTTTGATTGGGTTAAATTTTTAAAGATATACATTTTGATGTAATATCTTTCTAATGCAACCCAGATGGAAGATGTATAAACAGCTTTTCAGGCAAATGTTCACTATTTGTCTTCACACTTTGCAACCAATATATAATTTGCAAATCTCAGCATTTTACGTTTTCCATCACAGCGTATTTCACATATCAATTCAATTCTCTACAAAGCTTGTAATTCCCCACATGCTTTCTCTGTTCCTTCCATTGACTCCTAATCAGATGCTTGACCACTGCTCCAACACTCTTCTATGTTACCCTGAAAGTGTCAGAAAGGACCAGAGGGTGCAAAGGAGGTTCACGCCAACAAACCATAAAAGGACTGATATCTCCACCAAAGGGCATACCCCTAACCTGGGAAAATAGAAATTTCATAGGGAAAAAATTGTCCTTCTCAGTATAGAAACCCTCGAAGTGCCTGCACTTGAAGTTGTTCAGTGGTCGCTTCAACAATGAGGTAAAAAATACGTTTTCCTATTTGTTTGCTTGTTTGTTTTTTCCTTTACAGCATCTATCTGCTGCCTTAATAAAGTCTTTGACACTCAACTGTTCCAGTTTGGCTTTCATATCACGCTTATTCTCTAGGCTAAAAAGGGTAGTAAAATAATATCAGGCCTATGGAAATAAACATGGCAATGTATTTGTGGAAAATATCTAGAATTTAGATGGATGAATTCTATAACAAGATGCTGTTGTTTGTATTAAAACAAATTTTGAGAAGGATTCAGAAATTTCAAGTTGGTATCATAGTTCAGTTAACACAGTTTTTAATTCCCTTTAAAAAAAAAATCTCGGAGGAGGAGCCAAGATGGTGGAGGAGTAGGACGGGGAGACCACTTTCTCTCCTACAAATTCATCAAAAGAATAACTGAATGCAGAGCAAACCTCACAAAACAACTTCTGATCGCTAGCTGAGGTCATCAGGCGCCCAGAAAAGCAGACCATTGTCTTCGAAAGGAGGTAGGACAAAATATAAAAGATAAAAAGTGAGACAAAAGAGCTAAGGACGGAGACCCGTCCCGGGAAGGGAGTCTTAGGCGGCCTTGCTTGGGCTAGGGTCCGGGCCTGAGTGCCCTGAGGACAATCGGAGGGAGCTTCTGTGAGGTGCCAACTTGAACTGTGGGAGACCAAGGGGGAGAGAGTTGACCGGCCGGAACACACTGCCGGCCGTTCGCAGAACAAAGGGACGGAGAAAGTCCCAAGAAGAGGTCGCAGGCTGCGGACCCGCCCAGCCCCGCCGGAGGCAGGAGGCAGGGGGGAGGGGAAGGTCGCGGCGAGACACAGGGCGCAGGCACCCGACCGGCGCGGGCGGGGACTGGGGCTGGGGACGCGGAGGGCGGAAGGCGCGCGCACCCGACTGGCGCCAGCGGAAACTGAGACTGGGTCCGCGGAAGGGAGTGAGTGCGCCACACCTGGGGATAGTGCGCCCATCAAGCCCCTCGCTGCCTGGACCGCTCTGACGGGGAAGGCACAGAGAGCAGGCGCAGCTTTTCCTTCCGCGCTTTTGTGTAACACCCGAGGGCTGGAACCTAGCGCAGCGCGGGGCGCGCTCCATATAGAACAGCCGGGAGCCTGAGCAGCGGCAGACAGAGAAAGCAGCGTCAGCCCCTCCCGGCAGCGCCAGCCCGCCCCCGCAGGGCCAGCCCCTCCCCGCAGCGTCAGCCCCGCCCCGCAGCGCCAGCCCCTCCCCGCAGCATCAGCCCCTCCCAGCAGCGCAACGGAACTAGCTGACTGAATAAGAGTCCACCTCCGCCCGCCTGTGTCAGGGCGGAAATGAGGGTCTGAAGAGACCGGCAAACAGAAGCCAAATAAACAAAGGGAACCGCTTCAGAAGGGACTGGTGCAACAGATTAAAATCCCTCTAGAAAACACCGACTTCACTGGAAGGGCCCTGTAGATATCGAGAAGTGTAAGCTGGAACGAGGAGCTATCTGAAACTGAGCAGAACCCACACTGACCGCAGCAGCTCCAGAGAAACTCCTAGATATATTTTTACTTTTTTTTTCTAAGTAAGGAAAAAAAAAAAAATTTTTTTTTCTTTTTATATTTTTTCTTTTTTATTTTTTCTCTTTTATTTTCCTTTAAAATTCCCTATTACTCCCCCATTACTCCTTAACTTTCATTTACATAGATTTTTACGATTTTTTTAATTAGGGGAAAAAAAAATTTTTTTTTTTCTTTTCTTTCTTTCTTTTTTTGTTTTTTTTCTTTTTTTTCTTTTTCTTTTTTTTCTTTTTTCTTCTTTTTTTCCCGTTTTCTCTTTTATTTTCTATTTTTCTTTTTCTCTTATTTCTTTTAAAGTCCTCTAGTACTCCTCTACTACTCTTCATTTTCATTTTCACTACACTATAACCTTACCAAAAAAAAAGAGAAGCCCTATTTTAAACCGAAGATTATTCTCTCCCAATCTTGACTCTCTGTTTTCTACCTCAGAACACCTCTATTTCCTCCTTTCCCCTTCTCTTCCCAATCCAATTCTGTGAATCCTTGTAGGTGTCTGAGATACGGAGAACACTCTGGGAACAGACAGCTGCGTAGATCTGTCTCTCTCCTCTTGAGTCCCCCTTTTTCTCCTCCTGCTCATCTCTATCTCCCTCCTCCCTTTTCTCCTGTTCATGTAACTCTGTGAACCTCTCTGGGTGTCCCTAACAGGGGAGAATCTTTTCGCCATTAAACTAGAAGTTTTATTATCAGTGCTGTATAGTTGGAGAAGTCCTGAGACTACAGGAAGAATAAAACTGAAATCCAGAGGCAGGAAACTTAAGCCCAAAACCTGAGAACACCAGAAAACTCCTGACTACATGGAACTTTAAGCAATAAGTGACCGTCCAAAAGCCTCCATACCTACACTGAAACCAACCACCACCCAAGAGCCAGTAAGTTTTAGAGCAAGACATACCACGCAAATTCTCCAGCAACACAGGAACATAGCCCCGAATGTCAACATACAGGCTGCCCAAGGTGACACCTAACACATAGACCCATCTCAAAACTCATTACTGGGCACTCCATTGCTCTCCAAAAAGAAGAAATCAAGTTCCACGCACCAGAACACTGACGCAAGCTTCCCTAACCGGGAAACCTTGACAAGCCAATCATCTAACCCCACCCACTGGGTAAATCCTCCACAATAAAAAGGAACCACAGACCTCCAGAATACAGAAAGTCCACTCCAGACACAGCAATCTAAACAAGATGAAAAGGCAAAGAAATACCCAACAGGTAAAGGAACATGAAAAATGCCCACCAAGTCAAACAAAAGAGGAGGAGATAGGGAATCTACCTGAAAAAGAATTTAGAATAATGATAATAAAAATGATCCAAAATCTTGAAGACAAAATGGAGTTACAGATAAATAGCCTGGAGACAAAGATTGAAAAGATACAAGAATTGTTTAATAAAGACCTAGAAGAAATAAAAAAGAGTCAATTAAAAATGAACAATGCAATGAATGAGATCAAAAACACTTTGGAGGGAACCAAGAGTAGAATAACGGAGGCAGAAGATAGGATAAGTGAGGTAGAAGATAAAATGGTGGAAATAAATGAAGCAGAGAGGAAAAAAGAAAAAAGGATCAAAAGAAATGAGGACAACCTCAGGGACCTCTGGGACACTGTGAAACGCCCCAACATTCGAATCATAGGAGTTCCAGAAGAAGAAGACAAAAAGAAAGGCCATGAGAAAATACTCGAGGAGATAATAGCTGAAAACTTCCCTAAAATGGGGAAGGAAATAGCCACTCAAGTCCAAGAAACCCAGAGAGTCCCAAACAGGATAAACCCAAGGCGAAACACCCCAAGACACATAATAATCAAACTAACAAAGATCAAACACAAAGAACAAATATTAAAAGCAGCAAGGGAAAAACAACAAATAACACACAAAGGGATTCCCATAAGGATAACAGCTGACCTATCAATAGAAACCCTCCAGGCCAGAAGGGAATGGCAGGACGTCCTGAAAGTAATGAAAGAGAATAACCTACAACCTAGATTACTGTATCCAGCAAGGATCTCATTCAGATATGAAGGAGAACTCAAAAGCTTTACAGATAAGCAAAAGCTGAGAGAATTCAGCACCACCAAACCAGCTCTTCAACAAATGCTAAAGGATCTTCTCTAGACAGGAAATGCAGAAAGGTTGTATAAACGTGAACCCAAAACAACAAAGTAAATGGCAACGGGACCACACCTATCAATAATTACCTTAAATGTAAATGGGTTGAATGCCCCAACCAAAAGACAAAGATTGGCTGAATGGATACAAAAACAAGACCCCCATATATGCTGTCTACAAGAGACCCACCTCAAAACAAGAGACACATACAGACTAAAAGTGAAGGGCTGGAAAAAAATATTTCATGCAAACGGAGACCAAAAGAAAGCAGGAGTCGCAATACTCATATCAGATAAAATAGACTTTCAAATAAAAGCTGTGAAAAGAGACAAAGAAGGACACTACATAATGATCAAAGGATCAATCCAAGAAGAAGATATAACAATTATAAATATATATGCACCCAACATAGGAGCACCGCAATATGTACGGCAAACACTAACGAGTATGAAAGAGGAAATTAATAGTAACACAATAATAGCGGGAGACTTTAATACCCCACTCACAACTATGGATAGATCAACTAAACAGAAAATTAACAAGGAAACACAAACTTTAAATGACACAATGGACCAGCTAGACCTAATTGATATCTATAGGACATTTCACCCCAAAACAAGCAACTTCACCTTTTTCTCAAGTGCACACGGAACCTTCTCCAGAATAGATCACATCCTGGGCCATAAATCTAGTCTTGGAAAATTCAAAAAAATTGAAATCATTCCAGTCATCTTTTCTGACCACAGTGCAGTAAGATTAGATCTCAATTACAGGAAAAAAATTGTTAAAAATTCAAACACCTGGAGGCTAAAGAACACGCTTCTGAATAACCAACAAATCATAGAAGAAATCAAAAAAGAAATCAAAATATGTATAGAAATGAATGAAAATGAAAACACAACAACCCAAAACCTATGGGACACTGTAAAAGCAGTGCTAAGGGGAAGGTTCATAGCATTACAGGCTTACATCAAGAAACAAGAAAAAAGCCAAATAAATAACCTAACTCTACACCTAAAGCAATTAGAGAAGGAAGAAATGAAGAACCCCAGAGTTAGCAGAAGGAAAGAAATCTTAAAAATCAGGGCAGAAATAAATGCAAAAGAAACTAAAGAGACCATAGCAAAAATCAACAAAGCTAAAAGCTGGTTTTTTGAAAAAATAAACAAAATTGACAAACCATTAGCAAGACTCATTAAGAAACAAAGAGAGAAGAACCAAATTAACAAAATTAGAAATGAAAATGGAGAGATCACAACAGACAACACTGAAATACAAAGGATCATAAGAGACTACTACCAGCAGCTCTATGCCAATAAAATGGACAACTTGGATGAAATGGACAAATTCTTAGAAAAGTATAACTTTCCAAAACTGAACCAGGAAGAAATAGAAGATCTTAACAGACCCATCACAGGCAAGGAAATCGAAACTGTAATCAAAAATCTTCCAGCAAACAAAAGCCCAGGACCAGATGGCTTCACAGCTGAATTCTACCAAAAATTTAGAGAAGAGCTAACACCTACCTTACTCAAACTCTTCCAGAAAATTGCAGAAGAAGGTAAACTTCCAAACTCATTCTATGAGGCCACCATCACCCTAATTCCAAAACCAGACAAAGATGCCACAAAAAAAGAAAACTACAGGCCAATATCACTGATGAACATAGATGCAAAAATCCTTAACAAAATTCTAGCAAACAGAATCCAACAACATATTAAAAAAATCATACACCATGACCAAGTGGGCTTTATCCCAGGAATGCAAGGATTCTTTAATATCCGCAAATCAATCAATGTAATACACCACATTAACAAATTGAAAGATAAAAACATATGATTATCTCAATAGATGCAGAGAAAGCCTTTGACAAAATTCAACACTCATTTATGATTAAAACTCTCCAAAAAGCAGGAATAGAAGGAACATACCTCAACATAATAAAAGCTATATATGACAAACCCACAGCAAGCATCACCCTCAATGGTGAAAAATTGAAAGCATTTCCCCTGAAATCAGGAACAAGACAAGGGTGCCCACTCTCACCACTACTGTTCAACATAGTGTTGGAAGTTTGGCCACAGCAATCAGAGCAGAAAAAGAAGTAAAAGGAATCCAGATAGGAAAAAGAAGAAGTGAAACTCTCACTGTTTGCAGATGACATGATCCTCTACATAGAAAACCCTAAAGACTCTACCAGAAAATTACTAGAGCTAATCAATGAATATAGTAAAGTTGCAGGATATAAAATTAACACACAGAAATCCCTTGCATTCCTATATACTAACAATGAAAAAACAGAAAGAGAAATTAAGGAAACAATACCATTCACCATTGCAACAAAAAGAATAAAATACTTAGGAGTATATCTACCTAAAGAAACAAAAGACCTATACATAGAAAACTATAAAACACTGATGAAAGAAATCAAAGAGGACACAAACAGATGGAGAAACATACCGTGTTCATGGATTGGAAGAATCAATATTGTCAAAATGGCTATTCTACCCAAAGCAATCTATAGATTCAATGCAATCCCTATCAAGCTACCAACGGTATTTTTCACAGAACTAGACCAAAGAATTTCACAATTTGTATGGAAATACAAAAAACCTCGAATAGCCAAAGTAATCTTGAAAAAGAAGAATGGAACTGGAGGAATCAACCTGCCTGACTTCAGACTCTACTACAAAGCCACAGTCATCAAGACAGTGTGGTACTGGCACAAAGACAGAAATATAGACCAATGGAACAGAATAGAAAGCCCAGAGATAAATCCACGAACCTATGGACACCTTATCTTTGACAAAGGAGGCAAGGATATACAATGGAAAAAAGACAACCTCTTTAACAAGTGGTGCTGGGAAAACTGGTCAACCACTTGTAAAAGAATGAAACTAGAACACTTTCTAACACCATACACAAAAATAAACTCAAAATGGATTAAAGATCTAAATGTAAGACAGAAACTATAAAACTCCTAGAGGAGAACATAGGCAAAACACTCTCCGACATAAATCACAGCAAGATCCTCTATGACCCACCTCCCAGAATATTGGAAATAAAAGCAAAACTAAACAAATGGGACCTAATGAAACTTAAAAGCTTTTGCACTACAAAAGAAACTATAAGTAAGGTGAAAAGACAGCCCTCAGATTGGGAGAAAATAATAGCAAATGAAGAAACAGACAAAGGATTAATCTCAAAAATATACAAGCAACTCCTGCAGCTCAATTCCAGAAAAATAAATGACCCAATCAAAAAATGGGCCAAAGAACTAAACAGACATTTCTCAAAGAAGACATACAGATGGCTAACAAACACATGAAAAGATGCTCAACATCACTCATTATCAGAGAAATGCAAATCAAAACCACAATGAGGTACCATTACACGCCAGTCAGGATGGCTGCTATCCAAAAGTCTACAAGCAATAAATGCTGGAGAGGGTGTGGAGAAAAGGAACCCTCTTACACTGTTGGTGGGAATGCAAACTAGTACAGCCCCTATGGAAAACAGTGTGGAGATTTCTTAAAAAACTGGAAATAGAACTGCCATATGACCCAGCAATCCCACTTCTGGGCATACACACTGAGGAAACCAGATCTGAAAGAGACACGTGCACCCCAATGTTCATCGCAGCACTGTTTATAATAGCCAGGACATGGAAGCAACCTAGATGCCCATCAGCAGATGAATGGATAAGGAAGCTGTGGTACATATACCCATGGAATTTACTCAGCCGTTCAAAAGGAATTTCATTTGAACCCAGTCCTCAATGAGATGGATTGAAAAACTGGAGCCCACTTATACCAGAGTGAAGGTAAGCCCAGGAAGAATAAAGAACATTACAGCATCTAACACATAAATATATGGAATTTAGATAAACGATGTAACGATAAGAACCCTAATGCAAAACAGAAAAAGAGACACAGAAATACAGAACAGCCTTTGGAACCTGTGGGAGAAGGTTGAGGGTGGGATGTTTCAAAAGAACAGCATGTATACTATCTATGGTGAAACAGAACCAGCCCAGGTGGGATGCATGAGAGACAAGTGCTCGGGCCTGGTGCACTGGGAAGACCCAGAGGAATCGGGTGGAGAGGGAGGTGGGAGGGGGGATCGGGATGGGGAATAAGTGTAAATCTATGGCTGATTCATATCAATGTATGACAAAACCCACTGAAATGTTGTGAAGTAATTAGCCTCCAACTAATAAAAAAATTAAAAAAAAAAAAAATCTCTCTGTGCAGTCCATCATACCCAGAATTTCTTAAGGAAATCTTCTCAAAGGGGTCTAACTTACCCAGACTGAGCACAAAAAATTTATCACATTCACCAAAGTCCTAGGCAGACAGTTAAATGTCTGACAGGTTTTTAACAGGGGAATTACAAGAAAAAAAAAATCAATTTTTTGAATAACTAAAATCACATGTTGTAACGGGATGTTCTGGAGAAGGGGATGGCAACCCACTCCAGTATATTCTTGCCTGGAGAATTCCATGGACAGAGCATCCTGGCAGGCTATGGTCCATGGGGTCACAGACTCAGACACAACTGAGCAACTAAGACTTGCACTTGCACAAGGGGAAGCTAACACTTTACTGGAGAATTAATTAACAGGTAGCATGTGTAACCATGGCTGATGTATTAAAATTCTCCAACTCTCTGCTTAATCCTTAAGGATGAGATTCACATGTTGTTTCCCACGTGTTACTATTCCAAAGTAGATGGCGGATACTCCTCTACATCATTTTTAGGCCTGATCATGAAATTTTCTTTGGCTTGGAATGTGGGCAGCCATGATGCATGCCATATACAAAGAAGCTTTAAGTGGACTTGCTTTTGTGTGTCTGTGTGGTCTCCCTAGGCCATGAGACCAATTACAATACAGTCCAGACAGAAACTACAGTCATCATTGTAGATTCAAGAATCAGAAGACATATAAAATAGACATGATCAAGACCAAATGGGATTGCAGCCAATCTCCAGACTTGGCAACAAAAAAAAAAATAAATATTTACTGTTTTAAGTCACTGAAATGTAGAGACTATGAGTTACCAAGACAAAGTGATTTAATATTGTGTGTATATTTACATACATACTTCCTCATGTAAAGTCTATTAATACTGAGAGAATTTTCATTCTCTCCCTATGAAACTAGTTCATATTTAAATATCAGGAAGCAAAGCCTCGATAGTACATTCCATAACTGAAATCTATTCTTAATGGTAACTAATTTAGGAAGTCCCCTATGCTTCTGATAAACTGTAAAATTCCAGGCAGTGCTACTCAGGGTATCTCTCTGTGTTTTTCTAATTTTACATTCATTTTCTGCTCTGAATGTTCTATGAAGTATTTCTGAGTATTTGCGAATAAACATAATCCTGCTTTTGTACTGTGACATGAAAGCCTCTTGAAAACATGTCTCACAAACTTCTTACTAAAACTGTTCATTCTTGTTTTAAAAATAAATTATTTTACTTCTTCCTGCTTAATATTACTTGAGTAGTATAACAGACTTCTCATCAAGGCACTGGGCTTCCCTAGTGGCTCAGATAGAAGAGAATCTGCCTGCAAAAAATGCAGGAGACCTGGGTTTGATGCCTGGGTAGGGAAGATCCCCTGGAGAGGGGAATGGTAACCCACTCCAGAATTCTTGCCTGGAGAATCCCATGGACAGAGGAGACTGGTGGGCTACAGCCCATAGGGTCACAAAGGGCTGGACACAACTGAGTGACTAACACTATCGTCACTTAGTATCCCTTGACACTAAATTTTGAGCCAGATAGCTTCATATCTCATATTTCTATCTGGAAAACAAAGTGGAAAAATACTCAACATATCAAGTGGGAATATCATTGCCTTCATGTTTTTGTTCATTTCTGTCCCTGTGACTTAGATGCATAGATACTTGCTCCATTTCACCCAGGGACACAAGACGCCTTGAAACTTCATAGTTCTCCATAAAGAGGGTTCTATACCACAGAGCCACACTCAGACCAATAATCAGTTTGCCTGAATTGATGAGAACTACACACAACCAAATATCAGATCTATGTTAGTGAAACTGTTTATAAGTACATGAATCAGGCGAGTCATCAATAATATCTATCTTTCATTTTGTCTTATATTTCTCTTTACTCCTTTGTGGTGATTTGTGGTTTTGTCACTAAGTTGTGTCTGACTCTTTGTGACTCCATAAACTGTAGCCCACAGCTCTTCTGTCCCTGGGATTCTCCAGGCAAGAATACTGGAGTGGGTAGCCATTTCCTTCTCCAGGGGGTCTTCCTGACCCAGGGATCAAACCCGGGTCTCCTGCATTGCAGGCAGTCTCTTGGATTGCAAGCAGATTCTTTACCGACTGCGCCACCAGGGAAGCCACTCCTTTGAGGCAAAGAATATTTAGAAGCCTTTTCAAAAAGGCTGAATGTTTTAAAGAATGAGAATTTCATTCAATGTTGTCCTAAAATTTTTTAAGAAAAGAAAAATAAAAGAAAATAATAATAAAGTTTTCACCAATGGAAGATGTTTACCTAGCAGAATGACTATTTGACAAATCATGTCGTCAACCCGCCTAATTGTGAATCACCGGGTGTGTGCACTGGCACCTCAAGTGTCTGGCAGAGTGGTTGCCTTTTTAAAATTCATGACATCATACTCCGGTGCTTTGAGTTTGGCTCAACATGAGAAATCTCCTTCTTTGGATGAATTAATTGGAATATTGGCTCTATGGGAAAAATAATCCCTCCAAATCTCTTTATGAGGAAATTACTATCTCAGATATAATTTTCAATTCCCTAAAGGAAAT
Source organism: Cervus canadensis (assembly GCF_019320065.1). Classification (NCBI taxonomy): domain Eukaryota; kingdom Metazoa; phylum Chordata; class Mammalia; order Artiodactyla; family Cervidae; genus Cervus; species Cervus canadensis. Next base: position 53,089,971 of record NC_057399.1, read on the forward strand.
AATAACTCTTGATAGAGAAACTAAAATGCTTCCCCAAATTTATTAAAACTAGTTCAATAGTTGGCTTTGATATATTAAGCACTACAATGAAAGGAATTTTCGTTGTCACAGATAATCTAGGAACCAATGCATACCAAAGAATGAGTATTGAGATGGTAAATAAGGAAGTTCATAATTTTAAATGTATATTTCATTCATTTGGAAAAAAAAGCTTTATTTTGAAAAATAGAAAAATAATAAAAAAGCCTTTCAACTTTATTTATCTAAGAGGTATAGTATTACGGTGCTGGGAAATTTCCCATATAGTATACATTTGTTCACTATCAACAATTATAATATTACATACCACAGAGCTCTTTCTTTGTTCCGTCCATTTGACCTACGTACATCTCTATTCACAAGGTGAAGGTTAACAACGCCACTCCCACAAGCAGAGCAGTTCAACTTACTTTTTCTACATTTTCACCACTCTTGCCTCAAATTTGTTCCAAGGTTGGGAGTAGGGGGAAGGAAATGCTTGCAATTTGTGCTCACTATATACTAAACTTATAATAAGTTATCCCATTCTTTATTACAAAAAGCACTTTCTTCTGTCTTTCAGAGGAAGTATAATTTTTCACATGAAAAGTAAATACTTTACTTCAAAATGTTGAATAAAAATGTCCTTAAAAAATACTTGCTGGTTAAATTTAGACTGCTAAACAAAGTCCAATCTAAGAATATTCTCTGGCTCTATGCCCATAGCATTTTCACTTGATTGTAAATTGGACATATTTTCATTCAGTTTAGAATCTTGCTTCTCAGTAAATTTTTTGCCCCTTAAGAGGCTCAACAGGCTCTGATTAGCATAGAGGCACCAGAGTTAACTCCCCGACTTTTGAGGACACTTGTATCATTTCTAGTCAATGATGCACCACCATCCTTGTCCTTTCTACCTAGAACATTTTCTAAGAATAAAACTGTGACTAGAAAGGATAATGTTTCTTTTTTTTTTAATAAATCAATCTTACTGAGGTATGGTTTGCACACAGAAAAATATGTCCAGAATCAATGCTTGAGTGAATTTTGACAAAATATAAGTTTAGTTCAGTTCAGTCGCACAGTTGAGTCTGATCCTTTGCAACCCCATGTACTACAGGATGCCAGGCTACCATACGTGATGGGTACATCACCAGCTCCCGAAGTCTACTCAAATTCATGTCCATCAAGTTGGTGATGCCATCCAACCATCTCTTTCTCTGTTGCCCCCTTCTCCTCCCACCTTCAATCTTTCCTAGCATCAGGGTCTTTTCCAATGAGTCAGTTCTTTGCATCAGGTGGCCAAACTATTGGAGTTTCAGCTTCAGCATCAGCCCTTCCAATGAATATTCAGGACTGATTTCCTTTAGGATTGACTGGTTTCATCTCCTCGCAGTCCAAGGGACTCTCAAGAGTCTTCTCCAACACCACAGTGCAAAAGCATCAAATTCTTCGGTGCTCAGTTTTCTTTATGGTCCAGCTCTCACATCCATACATGACCACTGGAAAAACAATAGCTTTGACTAGACAGACCTTTGTCGGCAAAGTGATGTTTCTGCTTTTTAATATGCTGTCGAGGTTGGCCCCAGCTTTTCTTCCAAGGAGCAAGCGTCTTTTAACTTGATGGCTGCAGTCACCATCTGCAGTAATTTTAGAGCCCCCCCAAATTAAGTCTGTCACTATTTCCCCATCTATTTCCCATGAAGTGATGGGACCAGATGCCATGATCTTAGTTTTCTGAATGTTGAGTTTTTTTTTTTTTTTTTTTTTTTTTGCACTGTAAACATTTTAATTTTCTCATCAAAACTGTCAACATTAAGAAATTTACTTGGAATTACATTATTCCCTTAATTTTTTCACACAGAATATTCCATCTACTGTGTAGTTCATCATCCCCTGGATATGTTCTATGTAATATACTTGTTAGCATTGTCGTTTCAATTGGGCAAAACTTACTACCAATAAAACTTGAATTTAACTGGTCACATATTTCCAGTGGCAACCAATGATCGGGTGCTTCAATATTACAGACTTCAATTCTCCCATTCTTGACATCTATGAATACTTTAATTTCCAAGTGTGACTGTTCATGTAACACAGTGAAGGAAGTGTCTACACTGAACTTCGGAGTTTTGCCATATATCCATTCCCAGGTCTGCAGTTCTCTGGCTTTGCTGTTTATTCCAGGAAACACTGTCTCGTCTGTTGGGTTTATTAGGTGAATGTGATTATCGATTTGATGAGAAGCAGCATACTCTGTGGCAACAGCATTTATCACTACTTCACAGGTCAGAGTGGGATCTTTTTCCATAAGGTTTCTTACTAAGGCAGGTGTGCTGGCAGTGGCATTGCTCCTGATCCCTTGGTAAGGGCTCTTCAGCAGAGATGATAAGAAGGTCCCATCAGTACTGCAGAGCAAAGTGCAGTGGTGATAAGCTGCATTGCGGCCAATCTTGGAAGCTGTTCCTGAGATTTTAAACTGTCCGTCAAGTAAAAGGTCAAATCTTTCAGTAGCCTGCACATCCAGGTGTGGCTGGACAGCCTTCAGGGCTCTCACAACTAATTTTAGATTCTCCATCCTATCATACTTTTTCTTGGTTGTAAAAAAAGTCAAGTTGATGTTACCCATATCATGGTAGACTGTGCCTCCTCCACTTCTCCTCCGAGCCAGTTTCACACCTTCTTCTCTCATCAGATTCAGGTTACATTCCTGCCAAGGGTTCTGATGCCGACCAATTACCACAGAGGGAGAATTCCTCCACAAGAAAAGGACCGGCTTGCCTTCTAAATTCATATGGTCATGGATCCAGTCTTCCACAGCCAGATTGTGGTAAACGTCATTGGAAATCGACTGTAAAATGAGTCCACTTTTAACTGTGTTTTTAAAGCCAGCTGCTGGGACCTTGAGATTACAAAGTAACTGGAAGCAATTCTTCATGGAGAATGGGATTAGCATGCTGAGTCTCGACATCTGATGCTTTTTACCACGTTGATGGGAGTAGCATATTCCAGGCAAACAGACAGTCCTCCAACAGTAAGGAGGGCCTTGGGGACTCTCTCCCCAGGGAGTTCCACTACCGGTCTTCCAGCTCCACTTACATCTATGGCTGTGCTGACACGATCCCATCTGTTAGAACTTAACTTATTCAGTCTCTCACACGGACGGCCGTGTGCATGTCTGATTTCGGCTTTTTGGCTCTCGAAGAGCGCGGCAAGGGCTGTCACCCAACATGCCTAACTTGGGACCCTCCTGTGTTCAGGATAAACCGGTCCTAACCGTGGAGCCAGGTCCTCCCAAACTCTAAGCGGACACCGGGGGGCCTGCAGCGTCCCGGGATCGGAGGTGCCCGACCGCTGCCAGTGCCCGGGGCCCACGCTGCCAGCCTGCACCCGCCGCGCCTCCGGCTTCACACACCTGCAGCTTCCGGTCGCGCCCACGCCGCGCGCAGGCCGGGTGCGAGGTACCGGTGCGAGCCGGAGCCCGGCCGGCTGCGCACGCGGCCGCTCTGCCAGCCGCCCAGGCCAGCGTGGGGCGGTTGAATGTTGAGTTTTAAGCCAACTTTTTCACTCTCCTCTCTCACTTTCATCAAGAGGCTCTTTAGTTCCTCTTTGCTTTTTGCCATAGGGTGATGTCATCTGCATATCTGAGGTTGTTGATATTTCTCCCGGCAATCTTGATTCCAGCTTGTGCTTCTTCCAGCCCAGCGTTTCTCATGATGTACTCTGCAAAGACGTTAAATAAGCAGGGTGACAATATACAGCCTTGATGTAGTCCTTTCCTCATTTGGAACCATTCTGTTACTCAGTGTCCAGTTCTAACTGTTGCTTCTTGATCTGCGCACAGATTTCTCAGGAGGCAGGTCAGGTGGTCTGCTATTCCCATCTCTTTAAGAAATGCCCATAGTTTGTTGTGATCCACACAATCAAAGGCTTTGACAAAGTATTTTGACAAAATATAGTCACAATTAAAATAAGAGAACATTTCCAGCACCCCCCCAAAAAAGTTTTCTTGTATCACTCTATGTCAACACTCTTCATACCAGTCATCTAAAACAAATGAGCTTATTTAAAAAACAGAAATAGAGTCACAGTTGTAGTAAGCAACTTCATGGTTACCAGGGGAAAGGTGAATGGGGGAGGAATAAATTTGGGAGATTTGGGTTGACATATTCATACTATCATATGCAAAGAGTTGTTCCAGACATGGAACAACAGACTGGTTCAAATCGAGTATGTCAAGGCTGTATATTGTCACCCTGCTTATTTAACTTATATGCAGAGTACATCATGTGAAATGCTGGACTGGATGAAGCACAGGCTGCAATCAAGATTGCCGGGAGAAATATCAGTAACCTCAGAAACACAGTTTATACCACCCTTATGGCAGAAAGCGAAGACGTAGAGAGACTCTTTTTTTTTTTTTCCATTTATTTTTATTAGTTGGAGGCTAATTACTTTACAATATTGTAGTGGTTTTTGCCATACATTGACATGAATCAGCCATGGATTTACATGTGTTCCCCACCCGATCCCCCCTCCCTCCTCCCTCCCCACCCATCCCTCTGGGTCTTCCCAGTGCACCAGCCCCAAGCACTTGTCTCATGCATCCAACCTGGGCTGGTGATCTGTTTCACCCTTGATAATATACATGTCTTGATGCTGTTCTCTTGAAACATCCCACCTCGCCTTCTCCCACAGAGCCCAAAAGTCTGTTCTGTACATCTGTGTCTCTTTTTCTGTTTTGCATACTGCCATATGACCCAGCAATCCCACTTCTGGGCATACACACTGAGGAAACCAGATCTGAAAGAGACACGTGCACCCCAATGTTCATCGCAGCACTGTTTATAATAGCCAGGACATGGAAGCAACCTAGATGCCCATCAGCAGACGAATGGATAAGGAAGCTGTGGTACATATACACCATGGAATATTACTCAGCCATTAAAAAGAATTCATTTGAATCAGTTCTAATGAGATGGATGAAACTGGAGCCCATTATACAGAGTGAAGTAAGCCAGAAAGATAAAGACCAATACAGCATACTAACACATATATATGGAATTTAGAAAAATGGTAATGATAACCCTATATGCAAAACAGGTAAAGAGACTCTTGATGAATGTGAAAGAGGAGAGTGAAAACGTTGGCTTAAAACAACATTCAGAAAACTAAGATCACGGCATCTGGTCCCATCACTTCAAGGCAAATAGATAGGGAAACAATGGAAACAGTGGCAGTCTTTATTTTTGGGGGCTCCAAAATCACTGCAGATGGTGGTTGCAGCCATGAAATTAAAAGACACTTGCTCCTTGGAAGAAAAGCTATGACAAACCTAGACAGCATATTAAAAAGCAGAGACATTACTTGACCAACAAAGGTCTGTCAAGTCAAAGATATGGTTGTTCCAGCTATCATGTATGGATGTGAGAGTTGGACTATACAGAAAGCTGAGCGCTGAAGAATTGATGCTTTTGCACTGTGGTGGTAAAGACTCTTGAGAGTCCCTTGGACTGCAAGGAGATGGAACCAGTCAATCCTAAAGGAAATCAGTCCTGAATATTCATTGGAAGGACTGTATCTGAAGCTGAAACTCCAATACTTTGCGAAGAAGTGGCTTATTGGAAAAGACCCTGATGCTGGCAAAGATTAAAGATGGGAGGAGAAGGGGACAACAGAGGATGAGATGGTTAGATGGCATCACTGACGTGATGGACATGAGTTTGAGCAAGCTCCAGGAGTTGGTGATGGACAGGGAAGCCTGGCATGCTGCAGGAGTCACAAAGAGTCAGACACGACTGAACAACTGAACTGAACTGATGTATGTAACAGATAACTAATAAGAACCTGCTGCATAGCACAAGAACTCTATCTGGTGTTCTCCAATGATCCATACCAAAAAAGAATCTAAAAAAGAATAAATATATGTATATGTACAACTGATTCACTTGACTGTACAGAAGAAGCTAACACAGCATTGTAAATCAACTATACTCCAATAAAAAATTTATTTAAAAATTAAAAATAAAAAAAGTTATTGATCTGCCTTATGTAGACAAGGATACGTACAGTATGCCCTCTGTTTACATGACTTCTTTCATTTAGCGTAAAGCCTGTGAGATTCATCCATGATGTTGGATATATCAGTTGTCTATTTTTTTTTAATTGCCAAGTAGCATCACATTGTTTGGATACATAATGATTTTTTACCCTACTCATCTGTGGATGAACATTTGGGGTGTTTCTAGTTTGGGACTATCAATATGTTAGTCTGATGTGGATATATATTTTCATTTTTCTTGGATTCATATTTTGTAAAATTTATCTCTGAGTATCTTATGTTTTAATTCTATGGGAGATGGTGCTGTTTTTCTAGTTGTTCATCACCAGTATACAGAAATCCAACTAAATTTTTTATGACTGTATCTTGTGACATTTGTAAATTCACCTATTCTAGCAGCCTTTTGGTTAATTTCTTAGGACTTTCTACATAAAGAATTATATCATCTGTGACAAGGGACAGTTACTCCTTCTTTCCCCAACTATGCCTTTTTATTTTTCTTCCATTGTTGCACCAGCTAGGACTTCCATTACAATGTTTAATGAATTGTAAGAATAAAAATCCTTTTCTTATTGTCAATATCAGGGAAAGAACCTTCAATGGTTTATCATTAAGCATGATACCAGTTGTAGATTTCCATGGATGTCCTTTATTTGGTTGAGGAATTTCCCTTTTATTTCCTAGCTGGTAACTGTTGAATTTTATCAAATGCTTTTCCTATATCTATTAAGATTATTATATAAACTTGGGAAATCAATCCTGAATATTCCTTGGAAGGACTGTTGCTGAAGCTGAAGCTCCAATACTTTGGCCACCTGATGCAAAGAACTGACTTACTGTAAAAGACCCTGATGCCGGGGAAGATTGAAGGCAAAAGAAGAATTGGGTAGCAGAGGATGAGATGGTTAGATAGAATCACCAACTCAGTGGACATGAATTTGAGCAAACTCTGCAAGATAGTGGAGGACAAGGGAGCCTGGCATGCTACAGTCCATGGGGTCACAGTCAGATGACTTAGCAACTGAATAATAGCAACTGATTTTTACTGTTTTTAAAAACATTTAATACAATTGCTTCCATCGATTATCATTATGTGTGTGTATGTGCTTAGGGTGTGTGCTCAGTGGTTTCCGACTCTTTGTGACCCCATGGACTGTAGCCCGCCAGGCTCCTCTGTCCATGGGGATTCTCCAGGGAAGGATACTGGAGTGGGTTGCCATGTCCTCCTCCAGGGGATCTTCCCAATCTAGGGATCAAACCCAGGTCTCCTGCACTGCAGGCAGATTCTTTACTATCTGAGCCACCAGAGAAGCCCAATTATCATTATACATCATATTGAAGTCTTGTTGGGAAAAAGATCACTTACTCATGATGTTTTCTCCTTCTTATACATTACATGATTCAACCTGGTAATATTCTGTTAAGGATTTTTGCACCTATATCATAGCCAGGGCTGCAGCAACATTTTTGCAATTATAAAGTACAAGAGATTTTCAGAGATACTCATTTCGACATTATTAAACTTTGAAACCAAGGCCAGCAACTGTCTACCTCTGGAATGTTTTTCAAAACAAAATTAAATCCCTGTTTATATAAGCCAGAACAGTTGGGGTTCCTCTCACTAGCAGTTAAAAGCATCCCTATCTGATTTAAATGCAATGTGGGGAATGGCATATTTTACAACTACTCAAGAACATAGGGGAATTTCACTTCAACATTTTTTGCACTATTTTTTTAAACTGTATTGACTTCAGGTATATACCATGGTGATTTGATATTTTTATGTTATGAATAAACAGTAATTATAGCAGTAGTGCTTCATCAATTGTCTTATTTTATTTGAGCATAAATTTACTTCATAAAAGGGGTACTTCTATTCTTATTTTACAGAAAGTGAAACTGAAACTCATAGAAAGTAAGTCATTTGCACAATATCATCCAGTTTTTAAAGCTTAACACTAGATTTTGAACCTACTTTTTTGTAAACTGAAGTACAGTTGATTTACAATGTTGTGATAATATCTGCTGTACGGCAAAGTGATTCAGTTACACATATATGCATGTTATTTTTTAATATGCTTTTCCATCATGGTTTATCATAGGATACTGAATATACTCCTCTGTGCCATACAGTAGAATGTTGTTATTTATCCTCTCAATACATAATAGCTTACATCTGCTAACTCCAACCTCCCACTTCATTCCTCCCCCAAACCTTCCCCCTTGGCGACCTCAAATCTGTTCCTGGTGTCCATGAGTCTGTTTCTGTTTCATATATAGGTTCATCTGTGTCATATTTCAGATTCCACATTAAATGATATCATTTGGTATATGTCTTTCTCTTTTTGACTTACTTCACTTAGCATGATAATCTTTAGTTGCATCCACGTTGCTGCACATGGCAATATTTCATTACTTTTTATGGCAGAGTAGTATTTCATTGTGGAGAAGGAAATGGCAACCCACTCCAGTATTCTTGCCTAGAGAATCTGGTGGACAGAGGAGCCTGGTGGGCTGCTGTCCCAGGGGTCACACAGAGTCAGACAAGACTGAAGCGACTTAGCAGACATGCATGCGTTGGAGAAGGAAATGGCAACCCACTCCAGTGTTCTTGCCTGGAGAATCCCAGGGACGGAGGAGCCTGGTGGGCTGCCGTCTATGGGGTCGCTCAGAGTCGGACACGACTGAAGCGACTTAGCAGCAGCAGCCAGCAGTATTTCATTGATCCTACTTTTATCTAACTAGAAAGTTCGTGCTCTCAACCACGGCATCTCTAAGATTAAAAAACATTTCTTGAACATTTTGCCAAATATCTTGGAATTCATACTTGGAATCCCATGGCCCACCTATTTGCACATAATATTCTAGAAAGGTATGAAATTTTGACCAATGGAAGACCTAGTACTGAACAGTGAGAACATAAGAACAGCCTGGCAGTTCCAAAGAGGAGTATTCAATGGTAGTCAAGGAAGTCAAGTCGAGATTTTATTCTTTTTATGCCTCATTTATAAACAGAGAGCAAAGGGAGGCATACAAAAACTGGAAAATGAAAACTATGGTGTGGTATCTTGAGCCTTCTGGAAGAGCATTACTCACACAAAATAATTTTAAAGCTTCTATCAAGTTTCTGATAATATTCTTGCTCAGAAACAAGTATAAATATAACATCTGTTGACTTTCTGCTATACAATATTTTCAAAACTTTAAAGGACACTAAATTGCTATTGAATTCCAAGGAGGGAAAAAATAGCTCTCAAAAATAACTAGGGCTGTAGTTTTTCAGGGCAGAATCTTGTCAAGTTGAAACACTCAGACTTACTGTGATTGCATAAATACCAAAACTAGAAATAAGAATGATGAAAAAAAAAAAAAAGCTTAAAGGACGAAACCAAGTTTGACTGAAACATTAGAAATACGATCAAAAAGTGACACCTGCAGACTTGGAAAGAATGTTTAACAGGAAGATATAAACCTTCACTTGCACCTCAAATTTTTCAAGAAGTCTAAATACCCTTATTGACATTTCTGAAGATGCAGTCATGTAGCAAACCTGTTTAAACTGATAAAACAGAACCCAAGGTTTTGTACACAATCAGAAAAAGAGACAAGTGCATCCTCCAATTAATTGGCAGAGCCTGCTTCAATACTGATTAGGTCTCCCGCACAGTGAGAAGTGAAGGAAATAAAAAAAAAAAAATCTCCTGGTGACCAAATACTAGAAAATGAAAATGAAGTGAAGCAGGAAATTTAGAGAGATTGTTTTGTAGCTTGTAAAACTACAGTTCAGAAACATTTTTAAAGTGTATTGTCTCTAGCCAGTATTCTACACTTGAAAATAAAAAGAAATGAGCTTTAACTGTTATTTTATCATATGTGACAAAAATTTACATTTTAGAAAGTACCTTCAGAGACATTATTCTATTTGACTTTTGGAACCATCAGTGAAGTGAAAAGTATGATTACCATTGGACAGATGAGGAAACTAAAGTCAGGTAAGAAAACAAAAGTATGAAATTACTTGTTCTTCAGTTCAGCTCAGTCACTCATTTGTATCTGACTCTTTATGACCCCATGGACTGCAGCACGCCAGGCTTCTCTGTCCATCACCAACTCCCAGAGCCTACTCAAACTCATGTCCATCACGTCGGTGATGCCATCCAACCATCTCATCCTCTGTCATCCCCTTCTCCCGCCTTCAATCTTTTCCAGCATCAGGGTCTTTTCCAATGAATCAGTTCTTTGATCAGGTGGCCAAAGTATTGGAGTTTCAGCTTCAGATACAGTCCTTCCAATGAACATTCAGGACTGATATCCTTTAGGATGGACTGGTTGGATCTCCTTGCAGTCTAAGCGACTCTCAAGAGTCTTCTCCAACACCACAGTTCAAAAGCATCAATTCTTCAGGGTTCAATTTTTTTTTATAGTCCGACTCTCACATCCATACATGACTACTGAAAAAAAACATAGCTTTGACTTGACAGACCTTTCTTGGTCAAGTAATGTCTCTGCTTTTTAATACACTATCTAGGTTGGTCATAACTTTTCTTCCAAGGAGCAAGCATCTTTTAATTTCATGACTGCAGTCACCATCTGCAGTGATTCTGGAGCCCCAAATAATGAAGTCTGTCACTGATTCCATCGTTTCCCATCTATTTGCCATGAAGTGATGGGACCAGATGCCATGATCTTAGTTTTTTGAATGTTGAGTTTTAAGCCAACTTTTTCACTCTCCTCTTTCACTTTCATCAAGAGGCTCTTTAGTCCTTCACTTTCTGCCATAAGGGTCAGGTCATCTGTGTTTCTGAAGTTATTTTTCCTGGCAATCTTGATTCCACCTTGTGCTTCATCCAGCCCAGCATTTCACATGATGTACTCTACATAGAAGTTAAATAAGCAGGGTGACAATATACAGCCTTGATATACTCCTTTCCCAATTTGGAACCAGTCTGTTGTTCCATGTCCAGTTCTAACTGTTGCTTCTTGACCTGCATAGAGATTTCTCAGGAGGTAGGTAAGGTAGTCTGGTATTCCAATCTCTTTAAGCATGTGCCACAGTTTATTGTGATCCACACAATCAAAGGCTTTGGCATAGTCAATAAAGCAAAAGTAGATGTTTTTCTAGAACTCTCTTGCTTTTGTGATGATCCAACAGATGTTGGCAATTTGATCTCTGGTTCCTCTGACTTTTCTAAATCCAGCTTGAACATCTGGAAGTTCATGGTTCATGTACTGTTAAAGGCTTGGCTTGGAGAATGTTGAGCATCACTTTGCTAGCATGTGAGATGAGTGCAACTGTGTGGTAGTTTGAGCATCTTTGGTATTGCCTTTCTTTGGGATTGGAAAGAAAACTGACCTTTTCTAGTCTTGTGGCCACTGGTGAGTTTTCCAAATGTGCTGGCATATTGAGTACAGCACTTTCACAGCATCATCTTTTAAGATTTGAAATGGCTCAACTGGAATTCCATCACCTCCTCTAGCTTTGTTTGTAGTGATGCTTCCTAAGGCCCACTTGACTTCCATTCCAGGATGTCTGGCTCTAGGTGAGTGATCACACCATCGTGGTTATCTGGGTCATGAAGATCTTTCTTGTATAGTTCTTCTGTGTATTCTAGTCACCGTGTCTTAATATCTTCTGCTTCTGTTAGGTCCATACCATTTCTATCCTTTATTATGCTCATCTTTCCATGAAATGTTCTCTTGGTATCTCTAATTTTCTCGAAGAGATCTCTAGTTTTTCCCAGCCTATTGTTTTCCTCTATTTCTTTGCATTGAACACTGAGGAAGGCTTTCTTATCTCTCCTTGCTATTGTTTGGAACTCTGCATTCAAATGGGTATATCTTTCCTTTTCTCCTTTGTCTTTAGCTTCTCTTCTTTTCTCAGCTATTGGTAAGGCCTCCTCAGACAATCATTTGGCCTTTTTCTATTTCTTTTTCTTGGGGATGGTCTCAATCACTGCCTTCTGAACAATGTCATGAACCTCCATACACAGTTCTTCAGGCATTCTGTCAACCAGATCTAATCCCTTGAATCTATTTGTCACTTCCACTGTATAATCATAAGGAATTTGATTTAGGTCTTCCCTGAATGGTCTAGTGGTTTCCCTACTTTCTTCAATTTAATTCTGAATTTGGCAATAAGGAGTTCATGATCTGAGCCACAGTCAGCTCCCGGACTTGTTTTTGCTGACTATAGAGCTTTTCCATCTTTGGCTGCAAAGAATATAATCAATCTGATTTCGGTATTGACCATCTGGTGATGTCCATGTGTAGAGTTTTCTCTTGTGATTTTGGAAGAGGGTGTTTGCTATGACCAGTGCATTCTCTTGGCAAAACTCTGTTAGCCTTTGACCTGCTTCGTTTTGTACTCCAAGGCCAAATTTGCCTGTTAGTACAGATAGCTCTTGACTTCTTACTTTTACATTCCAGTCCCCTGTAATGAAGAGGACATCTTTTTTGGGTGTTAGTTCTAGAAGGTTCTGTAGGTCTTCATAGAACCATTCAACTGCAGCTTCTTCTTCTTATGCTGTGACAAAGAGTCAGATATGACTGAGCAAGTGCACACACACATATGCTGTAACAATAGCCACAAAAACAAAAGGACCACCATTTACTGACTATATGCCAGATGGCAGGAATTATAGTGAGCATTTTAAATAATCTAATTTAATCCTAATTTGAATTTTACAAGACACATATTGTATAACTGGCCCCACATTATATGTGAGGAATACTGAGAATGAAACAGCTTAAATAACTTGTCCAAAATCACATAGCTCATAGGTTAAAGACTGACAATTCGAGTTTACAGCTGTTGAAATGTGAATCCTATGCATTACAAAAATGGGTCTATTATATTATTCTTGGTTGAATTAATGACTTCCTTACTTCACTATGTTAAAATTATATAACTATGCATTTTACAAATACTTTATTTATATACATTACACATGGACTTATATAAAACAAGGATGATAATACTTGTACACATCTTTATTTTTTTTAAGTTTTATTTAATGTCTAACTGGGGTCAAAAGTAAATAGGTGAAGTGAATTTTTCACTTTTATCATCCAAGGCCATTTGTCATTAACTACATAAACTTCTGCAAATAAGCTTAAGCAAAGATATGCTTAAATTGTACAAGCTCTGAACTTCACACCATGGAACCAGGCTAAACAAGTTCAATTATATTCTAAAAAGTTTGATAAATAATAAACTATTTGTTGAATAAAAAGAAGTCTAAAAAAATAGTACTTGCTTTTGATCATTGCTGCATCACTAATAATATCAATGTATTAGTTTGATGTATTAGTTTTCAGTTTGGTTCAACATTTATGAAATATCCATGTCATACTAAACATTAAGCTACAAACATTAACAAGCTATAACCTTTGTCCTTGAAGAGTGAGGGTCAAGTATATGTGATATGCATAAACGGACAATTCCAGATCAACTAGATAAATACAAAATGGAGATGTCAAGGTGCTTTAGTAGCTTGGAGGAAAGCTACAAAACAAGCAATCAACGAAAGAATGCCTTGCTGGGACAATGCTTGATGCAAACATTTAAAAGACAAGCAGAAGTGAGCCAGTAAAGATGGGAAACCAAAGCATCGTAAAGGGACACAACCCAAACACCTTTCATGTCCTTCATTCCATAACACTAAGCTTGTACATGCACCAAAGAGAGGAAACAAACCAATATCTCTGAGAAAGTCAATTCAGTTTAGAAAACAAGTTAGATTTCCAATGTGCTTATTCATTCACTTATATTCACCTTAAATTGAGCCTACTCTCTTTCTATGTTATTTATTCTGTTTTGAATACTTGAGACCTCAATATGCTCTTATTAGGCTATCATTCAATCTTTTTTTTCATTAATTATATTGAGGACAGAAAGTTATTTGTAGGCAAAAGGAGAAAAAAAAAACAGAAAAAAATGTTGTACAGGATACAAGAAAATATAAATATTTGTTGTTGTTCAGTCCCTAAGTCGTGTCTGACTCTTTGCAACACCATATACTACAACATGTCAGGCTTCCCTGTCCTTCACTATCTCCCTCAGTTTGCTCAGATTCACGTCCATGGAGTCACTGATGCTACTTAACCGTTTCATCTTCTGCCGCCCTCTTTCCCTCTTGCCTTCAATCTTTCCCAGCATTAGGACCTTTTTCAATGAGCTAGCTCTTCATATCAGGTGGCAAAAGTATTGGAGCTTCAGCTTCAGCATCAGTCTTCCAATGAATATTCACAGTTGATTTCTTTTTCTGATTGACTGGTTTGATCTTGCAGTCCAAGGAACTCTCAAGTCTTCTCCAGCACCACAATTTGAAAGCATCATTTCTTCATCATTCAGTCTTCTTTATGGTCTGACTCTCCATGCATACATGACTACTGGAAAAACCATAGCTTTGACTATATGGACCTTTGTCAGTAAAGTGATGTCTTTGCTTTTTAATATGCTGTCTCAATTTCCTGAGGCTTTCTGGTAGACACTGATAATAAACGTCTGACTCCAGGATGTCATCACGGATGAACCAAATTTTAGTACTTTATTTTGTTGACATTTTAACTTCCCAAATCATATGTAAATGAAGAGTTGCTTATCTCTGCTTAGTAAATTGGCATAAACAGGTAAATATTAAGCACCACAGAGGGAAGTTCTTTGAATTATTTAATTCCCATCTGAGAGTAGCTCACATCTAAAATCCATTGTTCTCATATAGTAACAGTACCTGTGCTCTTAGCTGTTTTTGAAAAATCTCTTGATAATTTCTTTTATTTGAAATATATGTTCTATCTTTCAAAATCTCTGTGTACGTAATATGATCAGAAAGTTGAAGCAATTTTTGCTGAATCTTAGCAATGACTCTTGATCTATCTTTTATCATTTCTGTCTGCTGAATTAGGAAACTCATAACTTGGACAGTCTTGGAATTGAGACTTGGCTTTGAGGAAGAAGGTACTTTCTAGATTTAGTGACCTTGTATTTCTAAATTGATAGGACTGTCCTGACTATACATTTACTTCCCAATTGCACCTGTAAGTAAATTAATACATGATGATTCATCCATTTTGACTTGGGATTCTGAAACAGCAGATTCCCACAATGAGGAAGAGCACAGATTCTGAAGTGGAGCTACATGGGTTCTGATTCCAGCTCCACCACTTACTATATGATCTTAGGCAAATTATTATCTTCTCTTAGCTTATGCTTTTGAATTGTGGTGCTGGAGAAGACTCTTAAGACTCTCAAGCAGATCAAACCTGTCAATCCTAAGAGAAATCAACCCTGAAAATTCATTGGAAGGACTGTTGCTGAAGCTGAAGCTCCAATACTTTGCCACCAATATGAAGAGCCAACTCATTGGAAAAGACCCTGATGCTGGAAAAGACTGAGGGCAGGAGGAGAAGGGGACAACAGGCGATGAGATGGTTGGATGGCATCACCAACTCAATGGACAGGAGTTTGAGCAAACTCTGGGAGATAGTGAAGGACAGGGAGGCCTGGTGTGCTGCAGTCCATGAGATTGCAAAGAGTTGGACATGACTGAGCGACTGAACAACAAGCTGAAAAATGTATCTTTATGATGAGGTTGTTATGAAGTGCAAATGAGTAAATGTAAGGGATCCAAACAGTGGCAGACACAGAGTAAGCACTATGTGCATATTTTATATTATACATGGAAAATAAAAACCAGGTAAAAACAACACAGCCACAACAGTAGCCAAACTCAGCAGTGACTATCTGCAGCTTCGACTAGAGAAAACTAATGAGATTTGTCTTCAAGATGGGATTTGAGGTTAGGGTGCTTCAAACAATCCCACTACTCAAGAGGACAGAGAGTTATTCATAAGACCCTGCCACCAGGGGGGGACTCAAAAATCTAGTAAAGAAAAGAATTCCAGACCCACAGTGGCTCCCCAAGTGTAATCTTTTGGGCAATTCAGACACTTCCTAAGTAGGAAAAGTAACTTTAGTAAATATGTCTTCATCAGTCACTTAGTCTTCCTCCTTCTTGTCTTTAATCTCACCAGTTTCTTGTCTTAATAACTTAATTACTTCTTTTCAAGACTTCTGTGTCCTTAACTATCCAGCTAAATTATATCCTCAGTATTCTACCCTTCCTTTCCCACTCTAATATTTGTTTAAACACTGTAAATGTTCAACATAATTTGTTGTCTGGTTTTGTACGCCAGCACAGTTCTGTTGTCAGGTGAATCAATCCTTGAGTTTCTATACCTTCTGAGATTGAGCATATAGTCGGTTTTCAAAAATCTACTTCATTAATGAAATTACAACACATTCACAGATGTTTCCATTTCAGTGAGAAACCCAAAACAGCTTACATATCACACTGATACTTACAGGAAATAATATTCCCTGACTCAAAAACAAAAATATGCATGTTTATGGCTGAGTCACTTGGCTGTCCACCTGAAGCTATCACAACATTGTTAATCAGCTATACTCCAATACAAAAATACAAATTTAATCAAAAATAAAAAATAAAAACAGTTCAACTGTCTCCAAATTTAAGAGTCAAAGAAAAAACAATCTCAGTTGACTCCCTTGATATATCTTGACCTAAAACTGCGGACGGATGGGGAAATGTAATAACACAATTTGATTATCTGGCACCATTTTGAATAAAAATATTGAAATCAAATATTGGGACTGATTTTGTTAAGTCACCCAAAGGCAAATTAATTTGATCATTTAAATCCCAACTGTGTGGTATGTCCTGAATATGACTCAAATATCATTTCCAATTGAATCATTTTTCTATTTTATGCTAACTCATCTTTGAATGTCAGCAAATAAGAGGAAAAAATGTAAAACTTTACAACGCTGAGGGTAAGAAAGAGAGTGCTGTAATAGCTGTATTATCTATTACTGATCACCCTCTGTACAGGTTTGGCATACATTCTGAAAATTCTTAACTTTTAACAACACAATGCATCCAGAAATTCATATCTGATAGGCTCTATTATGCCACATAAACTTTTTCAATGTAAATATATTATTACTAATTTTACAATTTCAGCTAAATTCCTGATTCTTATTTGTTTTCCTGATGTGTTTTTCCTCCTTAATTACCTGTTTCAGAGATGTTTGTGTATCTGTCTTTCCCTATGTTCCCTTGAGGCCTCATAATTAGAGTTTGCTGTACCAAACAGGAAACCAAGAAAATCTTGCTTGATTTCACGTTTTTGTAAAATTCTGAAACTTGGAACGGGGTTTATCAAAAGTTTTCTTGAGGTAGACAAACCTTTCAGCAAGTTTTGCGCATCTGGGATGAATTCAAAGTCAGATTGAGCCAATTAATTTTTTGGCAGGGAAAATTGTAACATATGATGGCTGCATTTGTGCTAGATGGCTTTATATAAAAATGGGTGACTTTGGATGGATCTGGCTTTGAATGTGTTGGCTCTTTCCATTTATAAGCATGAAATGGGAGTCAAGTCTTGTCGAATTCTGTCCTCTCGGATCCCTTGCAGGAAAATTTGTCTCCTATCATTTTATTTCCCAGAACATTTCTTTATTCAATACTAAACATTTTCCTCTGTTTCTGTTTATACTGAAACTTATTTTTATTTAAAAAGCATAAGCAGCATATACAAGGACAGGTCACAAAAAGGAATAAGTCCCAAACTACATGTGCCATGAAGGCAGGGATTTCTGCTCTATTTACAGCTTCTAAAACAGTCTCTACTATGTAGCTGAAAATTGAACATTTGTTGAACAAACAAATAAGAATTCATTCCTCCAAAGAAACACCATAGCAGTAGAATGAAGGTGAAAAGAGATTCCCTGCTATTTCCTCAAACTCATTAAGCGTTTTGTTACTTAATTATATTTCTTCCCTCAAATACTTGATTTACTAAATAAATCACAAGATTACCCAAAGTCTATGCCCTAGCCTTCTGTTGTTGTTGCTCAGTTGCTAAGTCATGTCTGAATCTTTGCAACCCCATGGACTGCAGCACACCAGGCTTCCCTGACCTTCACTATGTCCCAGAGTTAGCTCAAATTCGTGTCCATTGAGTCGATGACGCTGTCCAACCATCTTATTCCCTATACCCTTTTATGCTTTTGCTTAAATATAACAATAGTGGTACTCATGGGCACACAACAGCAGAAGCAGTCTTGGAGTAATTAAGTGGTTCTCATTATAGAAAATAATTACAAACACTTATAATACACTTTTTTTTTTTTTTGGTCTCTTTCACAATACTGAAAAAGACTAAAAAACTCATAGGTTATACATGAGGAATTTAAGTTCAGAGAGATGACATGGTTACCCAAATCATACAACTAAGAGGGGAAAAACAGGCATTGTGGCTAGGTCACTTGGTTTTAGGCAAAGTGTTATTTTCACTGTAGGAAGGGTGAAGTTTTTCTTTTCATCACTTTCTTTCCTGCATACAAAATATACTTCAGAATACCTGGCTTATTTTAACCCAAAATTAGAATTGGAGGAACAAAGATCTCAGATTTACAGTATCTTTTCAGGGTTCCCATGCATGTATTTTGCAATGTCCACAGCTTAACAATAACTCTTGAAATCAACTCAAAAAAGGATACTAGGTCTTCACTGTGGGAATGGTAAATTATCATAGTTGGTCCCTGTTCCTACCAGCCTCTGTTCTGATACAGTGTCCCTAATCCATATTTAACTCATTTTGTTTTGTAAGTCCTTCACCCAAGTGTAAAGTATGTCAACATAATGCAATTTGATGCCACTCTATTGACCAGACAGCCAATACTACTCAGTAAGCAATGGTACACTTCTATTTTGGTTCCTAGGTTAAGGCCTCAAAAACAGAACATGAGAGAAAAACAAAGCTAATCACTGGAACTGGAAAAAAACTCAGAGAAATCAATTTTGCGAAATCATAAAATTAAGAATTCTCCATAGCTACCAGTATTTCCTATGTAGTCTAAAGAGTCAGGCATTACTGGACCTCACCTACCACCTCAATTTACTAGAATCTCTACATACACTCACTAAATTATTCACCATGGTTTTATAGAGCAAATACTTAGACAATGTGTTTGTTCAATCTGTGAAGCTCTGTATTTTTATTCATCAAAGTTTTAATAATCATCAAATGTGTACAATATGCATATTATCCTAGGTGCTGGGGATACAACTGAGAACAAGACTGACCCTGGCTATATGCCATAGAGCTTGGATTTTTATTTTTTCTACACCATTCTCTTTCTCCTCTCCTTCTGGGGATCATAATTTTTGGTATGTTAAAGCCACTTAATATTGTTCGCATATCTATATGGTTCTATTTATTTTACCTCAATCTTTTTTTATCTCTGTTCTTCACACTGATAATTTCTATTAATCCATCTTCAAATATAGTCTTTTTCTTGTCACCTTCAAAGAGCAATTTCTGTATATTATAGCTATTGTATGTTTAAGCTCCTTTTTTTATTTAGTTTCTATTTCTCTGCTGAGATTCTTCATCATTTTATTCATTATACATATATCTTCCTATATGTCCTTAAAAATACTTACAATAGCTGCTTTTAAATCCTTTTCAGCTAACTGCAACATCTGGGTTATTGCAAGAGCAATTTATATTTACTGCATTTTTTCTTGATTATGGGTCACATTTTTCTACTTCTTCATATGAATTGTGTTCATATACTGGATATTATGGATAATACACTATACAAAACTATGCACTGTTATGCTACTATGATGAAAAAATTTTTTCTTCTAGAACCAGATAATTTGGCTGTATTTAAACTCCAAATTTCTCCCCTTGCAGAGATCACATTGTCTGAAACTTCTGCACGGTTCTCTCACCTTCCAGATGAGATGCTGTTTTTTGTTTTTTGCTGGATCCCATATGGTTTTATCCAAGCATGCCAGCCAGTTCAGCACCCAACTAAAAATTTGAGTGGATTTTATATGCAGGTTTGGGGGTTGAATTACTTTGTGTTTCTTCCTTTCAGGATTTTTTCCTAACCTTGTGGCTATTTTTTTTTAGACCCACACTGTTCTCTGAAGCCTCAAGCCAGTAAGACAGTGGCTTTCTGCCTTCAGAGCCTTTGGGAGATTTGGACATGTACTGAAAAAAAAAGACCTTCAAAATAGCAAATCTCACCTGTTAAACTTCATTTTTCAAGCATAAAGTCCTCTGCAAGTTTTTAACCCGCTTTTGGTCATTATCTGCTGCCTTCAGGTTGCCTGGTACATAGATAGATACATAGATAGATAGATAGATAGATAGACAGACAGATGGATAGATAAATGTTGTTGTTTAGTCGTTAAGTCACGTCCAGCTCTTTGTGACCCCATGGACTGTAGCCTGCCAGACTCCTCTGTCCATGGGATTTCCCAGGCAAGAATACTGCAGTGGGTAGCCATTTCTTTCACCAGGGGATCTTCCCAACCCAGGGATCAAACCTGGGTGTCCTGCATTGGCAGGCAGATTCTTTACTGCTGAGCTACCAGGGAAGCCCAGATATAGACAAAGACACACATATTATAGATTTTATAATTTTTATCTATGAGAAAAAGTTTCTAACCAAATCAGTCTACCACTATGTAAAGCAGTAATCACAAAAATGCACCACCAATACACTATCATCTTTTGGAAATCAAATGAGTCTTATTCAACATGGTATTCCCAGGATCAAAGATGTTTCCTGCCATGTATCAGCTAATCAATGAGGGTTTGTTGGATTGAATATTTCATTTTTATCTCTAGGTTCATAGTTATTTGTTCAAATGTGTAATAAGCCATTTATAAATAATTACATAGGCACCATTTGAGATTTTCAAGAAGAAATAAGGAAAATAACACTGTGTCTGAGTCTCAGGAGAGTTCAGGAGATGGAATTTGAGTCTCAGAAGGTAGCTAATAACTTGGGAGGCATACAGTTTACAGAAGGAAATTTTCCAGGCAAAGGAGGAAAAGAGAAAAAGCTGTCTTCTATTAAGATTCTGTTACCTGTCAGAGGTAAAGAAGTTCCACAATCAGATGAGCCTTGATCTTCAGACAGCACTCTGAGTCTCCTTATTCTGTCTTTTGTGTGCTAAGTCACTTCAGTTGTGTCTGACTCTTTGCGACCCCATGGACTTAACCTCTACAGGTTCCTCTGTCCATGGGATTCTTCAGGCAAGAATACTGGACTGGGTGGCCATTTCTTCTCCAGGGATCAAACCTGAGTCTCCAACGTCTCCTGCATTGGCCGGCGGGTTCTTTACCATTAGTGCCACCTGGGAAACCATTCTGTCTATAATATGACACAATAAATGTGGAGCTGAACAAACCTTTGAAGAAAATTCCAGCTGTATCCTCAGGGTACTAATCAACAGACTCTCCTTGAAGGTCAAGTGTGTTTATGCTAAAATGATAAAGTCAGTGTTAATCCAAGTCACCTTCACTTGGAGACGGAAAACACACACACACACAAACTCAACAACTCAGACTTGCACATGATCATTTTCTCTCAATGAGTGAGTGAGTGAGTGAAGTCGCTCAGTCGTGTCCAACTCTTTGCGATCCCATGCTCTTCCATCCGTGGGATTCTTCAGGCAAGAGTACTGGAGTGGGGTGCCATTTCCGGATGGTATTTGTTTCTCATCAGTAGTAGCATAACTCTTTGCCATAAAATGCAAGAATAATCCAGTATTCTCACTAGAAAGAGGTCATTTGCCAATAATTTCCTCAAGGTGATATATGGAATAATAAAATACTGGACATTTGAGCCATCAAGGAAGAGTTTTTGTTTTAGATAGACTGTTAACAAAACAATCGGTTTTATCATCAGGAAAAGATTTCCTTCTATTTCTGTAGAGAAAAATAACTTCTCCCTTTCTGTTAAATATACTAATTGAAGAGATCCACAATGTACTGCTAATACAGTGGCATATCACTTGAACTTTTGACTAAGTGTCATTCTTCTAACATTATTATAGAATCCTAGCTCATCATGAGAACAGAGGTGCTAATCAAGAGGAATTACTCAGTAATTACATTTTTATTTAGAATTTTAAACATGAGCATTGCTATTTTGGGAAGCACCCCAAGCATAGTCTTTTTTTTTTCATGTATTTATCTGAAGAGGCTCAATTAACTCTTTGTTACCTGGGCAAACATAGTTTTATTGTCCCTCTTGTCGCACTGTTGGCTGGATAGAAATGTTATAGAACACAAGTTTAATCGTCACGTGTACACACACATTCTATTGGTTCTGTTTCTCTGGAGAATGCTGACTAACAAAGGAAAATGTATTATTTACTTGTTTGTTTGTTTATTATAAGAGTTAGGTCCATGTGATTATGGAGGCTGACGAGTCCCAAGACCTGCAGTTGGTAAGGCATTCTGGAGACCTAGGAGAACTGATGGTGTCACTGTGGTCCTAGTCCAATGGCCTGAGGAACAGGAAGGCCAAAGGTACAGCTCTTGAGAGCCCTTTGGACAACAAGGAGATTAAAACAGTCAATCCTAAAGGAAACCAACTCTGAATATTCACTGAAAGGACTGATGCTGAAACGGAAGCTCCAATACTTTGACCACTGAGTTTTAGCAAACTCATCATCGACTCAATGGACACGAGTTTGAGCAAACTCTGGGACATAGTGAAGGATCAGGAAGGCTGGCACGCTGCAGTTCATTGGGTTGCAAAAGTCAGAAATGACTTAGCAACTGAACAATAACAAAGATCTAGCACCAGTCCAAAAGTCAGCAGGCTTAAGATCTAAGAAGAGCCAATGCTTCACTCCAAGTCCAAAACGGGAAAGAAGTGATATCTCACCTTGAAGACAGGTAAAAGGAATTTCTTTTTACTCACTGTAGGGTCAGCCTTTTCATTGTATTCAGTCTTTCACCTGATTGGAAGGAGCCCACTCACACTTGGAAGGGTAATCTGCTTCACTTGGTCTACTGATTCAAATGTTAATCTCATTCAGAAACACCCTCACAGAAGACATACCCAGAATAATATTTGATCAAATGTCTGGGCTCCTTGTGGTGAAAGTGATGTAGGCTAAATTATGTTAGAAATTTCTTTCCATTGTACATAGTCTCAAAAAGAGCACGAGATTCAGTTCTAACTCTAATAACCAGAAAAGGAAATAATAGTTCATAATAATACGTTTTTCTCAAGTGTAAAAATTATGCATAGTTTATGTCTGATGTACAAGACTTATGCTTCTTTGTTGCAAAGATGATACACTGTTGCTCCTTTTTGATATATATCATTCCTATCTGTCAACGTACCAAAATTAAAACAATCCTCAAAAAGCTGCAGGGAAACATATTTTGGAGATGCACAGGTGATATTAACAAACATTATCATGAAAATGTAATAGCTCTGAACAGACGTGTTTTCAACAAAAGCTTTTTTAAACATGTCACTTTTATTGTTATATGTCGGCCGAGAAGCAATAATCATGGTCAAACTGGTTAGTTAAAAACAACTCCAAATACCAATCAAAACACCGGGGTTTGACTTCCAGTCTGAACATTTAACTAGCTATATAAGCATGGGTATGGTATGTAATTTCTCTGGTCCTCAGTTTGTGGAGCAATCAAATGATAAAAAATGGAAAGTCTACAAACTGATAGCTCCTTGAATTATAGTCTTCCCTCAAATCAGTTCAGCAAACATCTGTTGGTTGCCTATGAAGCAAAGGTTGAAACTCTGTGCTAGGCACCTGGGGGATACAAAGATTAATAATTCATAATTTCTTTACCTCAAGGGGTTCACCATCTAGAGGGAAAAAGAAAAATGAATCTACAACTACCTTTAATGCAAGAAGGACCACGGGAAATATTTCAACCAAGTTTCCAAGCAAAAGCCATAAAATGACAGAAGCCAGAATAATTAATTTCAGTGTAGGTACTGGAAGACTGACATTTTAATGTGAGCAGGAATTCAATTTATTATATGTAACCCACTATACTAAACTTTACTTTTGTTTCAGTGCTTAGAATGAAATGAAATGTTAGTTATATAATATAACTTAAGCATAATGCTGAGCTGATCTTGATGGAAATAGAGAATGTTGTAGAAAGAATGCTACATGGCCCCAAAATGCATTTCCTTCTGCTAGTCACATGCCTAGTAGTCATGTATGGATGTGAGAGTTGGACTATAAAGAAAGCTGAGCACCAAAAATTTGATGCTTTTGAACTGAAGTGTTGGAGATGACTCTTGAGAGTCCCTTGGACTGCAAGGAGATCCAACCAGTCCATCCTAAAGGAAATCAGTCCTGAGTGTTCATTGGAAGGACTGATGCTGAAACTCTAATACTTTGACCACCTGATGCAAAGAACTGACTCCCTGGAAAAGACCCTGATGCTGGGCAAGATTGAAGGCAGGAGGAGAAGGGGATGACAGAGGGTGAGATGGTTGGATGGCATCACTAAATCTATGGTCATGAGTTTGAGTAAGCTCTGGGAGTTGGTGATGGAGAGGGAAGCCTGGAGTGCTACAGTCCATGGGGTCGCAAACAGTTGGACAAGACTGAGCGACTGAACTGAACTGGTCACACAGCCAGTCTACACTTCTTAGCTTTCTCCTTTAATAGGAATGGCTGGGAAACTTCATTAGACACCACGGAATATAGGCAAAGAGAAATCCCCCCTTTCCAGGTCCACTTTCTTTCTTCTTCTGTGAGCCAGATTCAAGGAATCCATTGGTGACTCTGGTGTAATAGGGAAGTGTGTAGCCACTCAAAGAAGAATTTCTGAGTGATTGTGTGAACAAGAGCCTTTTTCTTGGCAACACACATTAAACTGTGACATGAGCACAACGTAAACTTTAAATCACTGCAATTTTTGGACTGTTTAAACCTTTAGCCTACTTAGGCTAACACAGAAATCAGTACCTTGACATGTAATGATTTCATGATGAAAACTTAGATTATGTGGTGTTTGTTTAGTAATAGGATGGTTAAAGGAATGAAATTCATTTCAGAGGCAAGAGACACAGCAGCCTACATTATTACTGGCAAAATACTAACAGAAACTTAAACTAGGAAAATTGAAAGAATAAGAGAGCAACAGAGAGATTCATATTCATAATCAGATATTTTAACACTCTTCTCTCAGTAATTGAAAAAAATAGAAAAAAATCAGAACAATATAAAATCTCTAAACACATTCAACCAACCAGATGTAACTGAGATTTATAAAACATTGCATTCAAAAAACTAAAGAATATATATTGTTTTCAAGCAAACAAAAATGTTCCCAAGACCGTATTTGGGGCCATAGAAGGCAATGGCACCCCACTCCAGTACTCTTGCCTGGAAAATCCCATGGACGGAGGAGCCTGGTAAGAGTCGGACATGACTGAGCGACTTCACTTTCACTTTTCACTTTTATGCATTGGAGAAGGAAATGGCAACCCACTCCAGTGTTCTTGCCTGGAGAATCCCAGGGATGGGGTCGCACAGAGTCAGACACGACTGAAGTGACTTAGCAGTAGTAGTAGTAGCAAAAGTCCCCCAAAAAATTTCCAAAAATTTAAAAGCATCCAGAATACATTTTCCAATCATACTAATTCAATTATAAGCCAAAAACAATAAAATATCTAACCGTTTAGACATTAAGCAATACCTTTCTAAATATTCATAGGTTAAAGAAGAAAGTATAAAGGAAATTAGGAAATATTTCGATCTGAAATGTAATGAAGATAAAATGTATCCAAATTTAGGGAATATGGCTAAAACTATTAGAGGAAAGTTTATGCCTTTAAATGCTTGTATAAGTGAGAAAAGTTAAAGATTAATCATCTAAACTTTTAACTCAAGCAGAAAAAGAAGTACCACACTGATAACAAAGAAAAAAGGAAAGAAGGTGAAAAATAAAGATAGTGTCAGGATCACACAAGTTGGTCCTCTGAAAATGATTAGTAAACCTAGTAAACCTTAAGAAAGGATAATCAAGGTAAAGGTGGAGAAAACACAAATTATCAACATGAGGAATAAAGATTAGAGATTATACACACTGAACCTACAGTCGTTAAAAGGAAAATAAGAGGATAATATGACCAACTCTATGACACTATATGGAAGAATTTAGATAAAAAGGAAGCATCTCCTTGAAAGATTAAACTTACCAAAACTGATACAAGAACAAATAAAAATTCTGAACAGTCATTATATGTGCTTTTAAAAAACACAAACTGGACTTCCCTGTTGGTTCAGTGGTAAAGAATCCACCTGCCAATGCAGGAGACGGGCTGGATGCCTGAACCGGGAAAATCCCACACGCCACAAAGCAACTAAGTCTCAGCGCCCCAACTATTGAGCCTGTGCCCTGGAGCCTGGGAGCTTCAACTCCTGAGCCCACGTGCTAAGTACTGAAGCCCTGGCGCTCTCGAGCCCATGCTCCACCAGAAGGGAAGCCACTGCAGTGAGAAGCCTGTGCACCATAACTAAGAACAGCTAGAGAAAATCCCGTGCAGCAGTGAAGACGCAGCACAGGCAAAAATAAAAAATATATAAATAATTTTAATATATAAATAAAAAACAAAGAGTTGGTCAGAAACTTGTCACAAGAGAATCTCCATGTCCAGATGGCTTTATTTGGTGAGTGCTATCAAATATTTTAAGAACTACTAACCTTACTTATGTAAGGCATAAGTACCTTTTCAGGCAATACTGAGGGGAGAAGTGTTTTTCAAATCATTTTATGAGACCAGTATAACCTCAATACCAAACCTAACAAAAACATCAAAATAACAAAAAGAGTATAGACCACCCTCCCATATTAATACAAACATAGAAATTGTCACCAATTTCTACATTAGGAGTATGGGTCCAGCATTATAGAAAAAGGCTAATACATTATCTCCAAATGCATAAATTAGGGTTCTCCAGATAAACAAGACCAATAGTAAAATTGTGTGTGTGTGTGCGTACAGAAATATATATTTAAGATTTATTAAATATCTATTAAAAGAAACTGTTCTTAAAAATGCATTGATTTCAAGAAGAATTTATAATGAAAATTATAATATACAGAACTGAAGAAAACCCAAATCACTAAATATCTCTCTTGTCAGAAGTAACATATAATAAAAGGGAAACACATAGCATTAAATGCACACAATTAGGAAAGAAGAGAAGCTGAAAATTAATAAGCTAAGTATCCTACTCAGGTAGGTAGAAGTCAGCAGGATCCATACAAGTGAAGCACTGGAAATTTATGAACCAGTAACAACCAATTAGAAAGTGCTATATCTAAAATTACTATCCAAAATAGCAAAAAAAAAAAAAAAAGTAAAACATACACACAATCAAAAATACTACAAAAGTAAACAATTATTGAAGGACAAAAGGAAAAGGGAATTTGTCTTATCATATATCAAGTAAAACACATATTATTTAAATATACACACGGTATATTGAAATTGAAGTACCCAACGTGCCCTTTTCAGATAGCTGTCTAGTTTAGTGAGCTGAGCAATGAAAATTTAAGCTCAAATATTTTATTCCCCCTCCAAAAGTCACTCCTGAACCCCAAAATGAACTAAGTGGCCTTCTATGCTCATCTCTACATTCTACTTTCATCTCTACACTTTTGAATATCTGAGTTTATGTGTTTACTTTCTCCATCTGTCCATGAGTTCTTTAAAGGGAGAGACTGTCATTTTCATCAGCATATAAACTCAGTGTCTACCACTGTAACTCCATTATGAAAAGTATTCAGTAAGCTGTTCATACGTTGAGGATGTTATAGCTTGTAGACATTACAAATTCTGATGTAAAGAACAATAATGAATCAGCAATAGATTTACATGTATTCCCCATCCTGATCCCCCCTCCCACCTCCCTCTCCACCCGATTCCTCTGGGTCTTCCCAGTGCACCAGGCCCGAGCACTTGTCTCATGCATCCCACCTGGGCTGGTGACCTGTTTCACCATAGATAGTATACATGCTGTTCTTTCACAACATCCCACCCTCACCTTCTCTCACAGAGTTCAAAAGTCTGTTCTGTACTTCTGTGTCTCTTTTTCTGTTTTGCATATAGGGTTGTCGTTACCATCTTTCTAAATTCCATATATATGTGTTAGTATGCTGTAATGTTCTTTATCTTTCTGGCTTACTTCACTCTGTATAAGGGCTCCAGTTTCATCCATCTCATTAGGACTGATTCAAATGAATTCTTTTTAATGGCTGAGTAATATTCCATGGTGTATATGTACCACAGCTTCCTTATCCATTCATCTGCTGATGGGCATCTAGGTTGCTTCCATGTCCTGGCTATTATAAACAGTGCTGCGATGAACATTGGGGTGCACGTGTCTCTTTCAGATCTGGTTTCCTCAGTGTGTATGCCCAGAAGTGGGATTGCTGGGTCATATGGCAGTTCTATTTCCAGTTTTTTAAGGAATCTCCACACTGTTCTCCATAGTGGCTGTACTAGTTTGCATTCCCACCAACAGTGTAAGAGGGTTCCCTTTTCTCCACACCCTCTCCAGCATTTATTGCTTGTAGACTTTTGGATAGCAGCCATCCTGACTGGCGTGTAATGGTACCTCATTGTGGTTTTGATTTGCATTTCTCTGATAATGAGTGATGTTGAGCATCTTTTCATGTGTTTGTTAGCCATCTGTATGTCTTCTTTGGAGAAATGTCTGTTGAGTTCTTTGGCCCATTTTTTGATTGGGTCATTTATTTTTCTGGAATTGAGCTGCAGGAGTTGCTTGTATACTTTTGAGATTAATCCTTTGTCTGTTTCTTCATTTGCTATTATTTTCTCCCAATCTGAGGGCTGTCTTTTCACCCTACTTATAGTTTCCTTTGTTGTGCAAAAGCTTTTAAGTTTCATTAGGTCCCATTTGTTTAGTTTTGCTTTTATTTCCAATATTCTAGGAAGGGGGTCATAGAGGATCTTGCTGTGATTTATGTCGGAGAGTGTTTTGCCTATGTTCTCCTCTAGGAGTTTTATAGTTTCTGGTCTTACATTTAGATCTTTAATCCATTTTGAGTTTATTTTTGTGTATGGTGTTAGAAAGTGTTCTAGTTTCATTCTTTTACAAGTGGTTGACCAGCTTTCCCAGCACCACTTGTTAAAGAGGTTGAAAAAGACAACTGAGATCTTATAAAACATTATCTAGATATGATAGATTATAACAATTGAACAATTTCCATTAGTTTGTAAGTTACCTGGCCCCAAATTAGGAAACATAGGCAATACTCCCAAAGTACTAGCTACACACTTTTCTCAACTGCATTTGAGAAATATATTGCATTTTCCATGGAATATTACATATATATGTATCCCAACCCACATTCTCTTACAATGTGATGTTAACATGCCTTCATGGCGAGGTTCCCTTGAACTTGGGACTTTATATCTGTATTAACCAAAAGTATGTGACAGAAATGACCTTGCATAACTTCCATAGGCCATAAAAGTCAGTATGTCTCTCAAGAGACTTGCTCTTGAAATCCAGCCTCCTTGGTCTCAGGAAGGTGAAGCCACATGTTCAGCCTACATAGCCTTTCAGTCAAAAGTCAATATGAGCTTCCGGACACGTGAGCAAATGGGCCTTGAGATGATGTCAGGCCCAGCCTTCAAATATTCCATCTGAGGTAGAACACGTGGGCAAAGATATCCCCATGGAGCCCTATCTGAAATCCCAACCCTCAGGAAGCAAGAGAGATAATAAATTTTTTTTAAGCTATTCAGTTTTAGGGTCATTAAACATTTTGATCACTAGTATAACTTGATTTTCACAAAAGTCTCTAAACATACCCTAAGAGAAGCTTCTGCTTCCTCTCCTATGAGCGGGGGCAGTAGCTTTAGCAGGACTCACAAGGCAGAGCTGACAGGTTTCAACAGAGAAGATACCTAAGATAGGAACAGTAATTTCTAAAGAATGCTTGCCATCGGAGTTTCTGACTTGGGTGGAAATGGGGCAGAGAAGGACAAGTTAATGAGAAACTAACTTAGAAAATACCAAGCTGATAAAATACATCTTCATGCCAGCCTTCCCATGGCAACTTTTTGTTCGAACACAGGCATGAAATATTTAGAATTGCTCGAACTCCACTTGGAAGGCTTTCATCCCTGCAAAAGAGTTTGTAGCCAGAAGCTGCCTGCTGGCACTGCACGCAGGACTGCACCATTTGCTCAGTATCGGATTTACCCTTTGAATGGCTGGCACACTCCAACCCATTTCCAAAGGCTCCTTTGCCTTCATGACTGACACTTCCCAGGAAAGAGGGGTTGTAATTGCCTCTTCTTTAGGAACTGGAGGCTGTTGGAGGGTTTTTGCTTTGGAGTGCCAGAGACCTTCCACTCTGCAAGCATCACAGACTCCATGGAAGGAATATTTCAACTCAGCAGGAGAGACAAAGATGAGAGAAATAAAGAAATTTGTAGGGTTGTTGTATTTCTGTCCTGTCTCCCAGTGTTGTCATTTCATTTTTGCCCAGTTACAGCAGGGACTTCTTTAAAACCTGTCACAATAGATTTTATGACACTCTTTTTTTTTTAAATCCCCGGTATGTTCTTGTCCCACCTACATTCCCCTCAGAGAATATCAAGAATGGAAAACCAGTGGTGACACATTTTGCCCAAGCACAGTCTCTGCTGCTGAAAGAAAACCATGTATTCCTCCTTTACAAGGAAGGGAGACAGAGGATTGTGTGACATATTCAGAAATGGTCAGAGTCAAAGAGGTTTCACCCTAGGTGGCTTCCTCAGATGAGTCAAAAATGTCCCTAAGAGTCAGGAAAATTAGAGATTCTGTTTGATGAGAGTGCAGATTTTCATAGAGAAAAAGCATTTTATAGGTAAATTGGTTTAATCTTTTCCTGAGAAGGATGGACAATGTTATAGATCAAAGATTCCCATACTTTCTGTAAGAAATTTTATTATTACTTTATGATTAGTATGAGATATATATTCTGAGACTATGAGTTGTATAATTCCATTCAAAAACATACCACTTTGATATTTTTTTATAGACCAGTGTCCTATTACCAGGAGATAAATATATGGTGTATATTAGGCATTTTGAAACATTGAGGCTAGGGTGTAGATAGGTTATGACTTCTATAAGTGTGAAAATTTCAGGTAAAGAGCAATCAGTCTAGAAAAGTCCTGGGAAATGTTATAAGAAACAAGATGTCAGATTCCACCCTGGACCTACCAAATAGAGTCTACATTTCAACTAGATGCCCTGATGGCATGATCATTTCCATGTTTGTTTGTTTTTTTTTAATTTTTATTGGAGTATAGTTGTTTTACAAAGTTGTGTTCATTTTGGCGGTACAGCAAAGTGAATTAACTATATGCATACATATTAATGAAGGCGGGAGGAGAAGGGGATGTCAGAGGATGAGATGGTTGGATGGCATCACTGAATCTATGGTCATGAGTTTGAGTAAGCTCCGGGAGCTGGTGATGGACAGGGAAGCCTGGCATGCTGCAGTCCACGGGGTCGCAAATTGTTGGACATGACTGAGAGATTGAACTGAACTGATACATATTAATATAGCCTCTCTCTTTTGGATTCCCCCTTAGTACACTGAGTTGAGTTCCCTGTGCTATATAGTAATGTTTGAGGGGGGTTTCTCAAAAGCAGTATAACTGGCATTTTTGTCAGATATTTCTTTGTATTGGGGAAGGGGAGGGCTATCCTGTGCATTATAAGGTGTTTATAGAAGGCCAGCATCCCTCTACCCACAACATACCAGTAGCTACCCTCTGATCCCTCCCCATTTCCATCCCTCATCTCTCTACACCCACCCACAACATACCAGTAGCTACCCTCTGATCCCTCCCCATTTCCATCCCTCATCTCTCTACACCCACCCCTGTCACCTTCTTGACCACAAAAATGTATCTCCAGACAATGCCAAGTATCACCTTCAGGGGTGACAAATCAATCTCGATTGAGAGCCACTGATCTATAATGAAACAATTTTGTCCTCAGTTATATGTTGTCCATATCATTCACTGTAGTTTTAGAATGGTAATTTTATGTATTCAGTTCTTGATTATAAATGACACATCTCTCTGCATCTCTTGTACTGGCTACCGTAGCCGTTGCCAGGAGCAGTAGCCATCCTTACACTGTTCCCTCCTCTCTTACCCCAGGCACTCTTGACCTTTGAGATCATCCCCCAGCTAAACTACCTGCATAAAAGGCTTGTGTTTCAAGCTCTTCTTTCAAGTAAACCCAAGCATAGCCACTCCTATAAAATCTAGAAGAATTTAGGTACTATAGTCAATAAATGTGTCAAGTGATACATATAAAGCAAAATGTCATTCATTGTGAAGAATTCAAGTTCACTGAAGGCAGTGGTAGCATATTTCGTATCTCTGTCTCTCCATTAACCATGAAAATGACTACCATGTGAGTTTCTCAATAAATAATTATTAGCTAAATTAATATAAAAAGTTTTAACTTTATCTCATTCTCCTTAAATAATACCTTTGCTGCCACTACTGCCATTGCGACTTCAATTTTATAAGCCAGTAGTTTGGAAAGAACAATGTTTAAAGTCCTTTCTTTGAAATAAGATAGTTAATTACTTCCTTGTCATTAGATGTGAAACAGCAAGCAAAAGCATGAGGAATTTCTAAGTTGGGCACATGAAGGAAATTTTTTCTGGGTTTTCCCAAGCCACAATTTTCACCACTTTTTCTTTTCAAGAAGAGAGATTGAAGGGGAACTTATTTCTGAATTAATTTTCATCTGAATTAATTTTCTAGGTGTGATAATACAGCTGTTCCCTAGTGTTTCTGGAATTCATCTTGAGATTTTTCTTGCTGTTTTTGGCTGCCATGTCACAATTATCCTTCTGCTTTAATTATTAGAACTCTTATCATGGAAAGAAGCAAAACCTTTAATATTCGAGCTTTATGGCATTCACATGGTTAATATCTGGAAAGGAGCCCCAAGGAAAGCAGGTGCAATACCATTTGTTTAAATTTTAAAAAGATGCATTGCACATAAAATATATATAAATCATATAATAACCATAAGCCTGTGATCTTAACTTATTGAGCAACAGAAATCTGACAAATATTTTCTTACATTTTGCTTATTATAGCTCTCTCATAAGGAATTTCAGTTAACTAACAGAGATAAACATTGCAAAAAGGAGTTTCAAAATGTTATTTCTATTGTTGGTTAACTCTGTTCTTTGGGATACCGTTTTGTTACTTTACAATATTTGTTTGAGGAGAGGGTTCCTAGGAGAGGTATTTTTCATTCGTTACCTATGTTTTAGCTACCAATGTCATGTTGGTACAAGATGGTGAGGCAGCTGACAAACATTGATTCTGTTTAAAAGGATGGTTTCAGCCATTTCCCTCACTGCATTTTACCCACAGAAGCATTATGTCACAGTTGTCAAGGTTCCCCTACCTTGGCAGGAAGCCGATCACAGTGATCTGTCCAAACTGACTTTAGGCTCCAGCTCAGCGGGGCTGTATCTCAGGAAAGGTTCTTGGGAGATAGAAGGTTAAACTGATGGATCGCTGAACAACTATGTGATGGTGTTCAATAGTGTTATTAACATCCCAAGGACAAAGAGCATCCAGGAAAGCAAGAAGGCAAAACATGCCAACAGCTGAAGGTCAGGTGCAGACCGAGAAGAAGCATGAGGCCTCAGAAGGAACACCAATGTGAGTAACTGGGCAAAAAGGATCGGCACAAGAAGTGGATTCAGGTAACTCCCAACAAAAGGAGCTGTTTATATGTGCAGTCAATGATGTGTGTCCATAACCCAGTTATGGGGCTTCCCATGGCACTGTGCTGTGCTCAGTCACTCTGCCATGTCTGGCTCTTTGCCACCCCATGGACTGTACCCCGCCAGGCTCCTCTGCCCATGGGGATTCTTCAGGCAAGAATACTGGAGTGGGTTGCCATGCCCTCCTCCAGGGGATCTTCTCAACCCAGGGATCAAACCCAGGTCTCCTGCACTGCAGGCAGATTCTTTACTGTCTGAGCCGCCAGGTACTAGTGGTAAAAACCCGCCTGCCAATGCAGGAAATGTGAGAGATGTAGGTTTGATCCCTGGGTCATGAAGATCCCCTGGAGGAGGGCATGGCAACCCACTGAAGTATTCTTGCCTGAAGAATCTCCCCTTTGGGCCTGACAGGCGTCGCGGAGAGTAGGACACAACTGAAGTGACATAGCATGCATGTACGCAATCTAGTTATAGGTTAAGAGGGATTTCACCATTCCCTGCCCTGATTAAAATTCATAAAAATATAACAAGACCCACATATGGGGTTTTTAATAGAGACAAGTATATTCACCCCCAAAGGACTGTCATTTCTTAACATTAAAATTAGATCTCTTACTTTTTTGGTTGGTTATATTAGGGTAAGTATATTCTAATATTCTCTCCTATCTGCTATAACTAACTTGAAATTTCTGTGCTTAGATGATATAAGTTTATTCTGTGTTCCCATCACAACTTACAGCCATTCAGGGAAAGAGAAAAGGAGTTCATGATTATGTGCCAGTCTTCACATTTCTTTTTAATTTGACTAATACGCTAAATTTCAAAGTTTGGGAAACATACTTCTTTAGAAACTGTTATACGTATGAAGTTTTTCATACAACTTTAATTCTGTTCATAAATGGTGACTCAGAGGTAAAGAATCTGCCTGCAATACAAGAGACACGGTGATGCAGGTTCCATTCCTGGGTTGGGAAGATCCCCTGGAGGAGGAAACTGCAACCCACTCCAATATTCTTGCCTGGAAAATCCCATGGACAGAGGAGCCTGGTGGACTACAGTCCATGGGGTCACAAAAGAGTCAGACACAATAGAGCAACTAAACAACAAACAAAAACAATTCAACTGAATCCTATACCTTCACACAATACCTTCCAGGTCTTTCCTTCTATTTTCTTTCCAGATTATTTCTTGAACTTTCTCTATAGACAAAAGAAGTCCATGAGTCAAGGGGCAGGAAAGACTACAAAATTGTAACAAGGAGTCAATTCATTGCTTTGGATGTCTCTACCTTGAGTCTTCATTATTTGTACATGTTAATGAACTTTCCTGGATCAGGAAATAAGCATCCTGGTGGAGAATTCAATGAAAATGTGAACTCATTAAGCAACAGAGGTTTGAAGAGCAAGTAAAAAGGCAAGAATAATGAGAAAGCAGTGGGAAGACAAAGAACGTATGAGAACGGTCCTACTTGAATCACTAGATTCTCAGCTTATGTACTTACTCCTTTCAGCTCTAACTAACACATCCAAAATAGATGCAGATTAAATGGAAGAGTCTCTCCACAATGTGCCTATTTTCTTTTCATGGAACTGGTAGCCTAAATTAAAGCCTATTGTAGTAAAGATACCTGGATCAAGGTACTAACACCGAAGTGTGAAAGTGAATGGGTCTGTGCATTAGCAGCCAACACTGCTCTCCTTCCCCTGCCATATTTTCCTGTAAATCAACTCTATACTTAATAGAAAAGAAAAGTTTATATATATGTGTGTGTGTGTCTATGGTATTTTATATACATGCATATATATATATATTATATATAATATATATAAAATACCATAGACACACACATAGACCATATATATATATACATATATATATATATATGCACATGTCCATCTCTTTGCAACCCCATGGACTATAGCCCGCCAAGCTCCTCTGTCCATGGAATTTTTCAGGCAAGAATACTGGAACGGGTGGTCATTTCCTTCTCCAGGACATCTTCCTGACCCAGGGATCGAACTTGCATCTCCTGTATTGGCAGGTGAATTCTTTACCACTGCACCACCCGGAAAGCCCTATATATATGCTTTATTATTATTATTATTATATGTATAGGGCATTATCATTGGGTGCTAAATTTTTGTATGCTCATCACAAGACATTAACATTATTGGACCACCAAATGGGGCTTGAGGGAAACTGGAAAGGTATTATCTGCATTTTAAACATAAAGGAAAAAAATCTTAGACACTTTGTTCCAATTTGAAACTATCGGCCTAACACAGCAAAGACTTAATTAAATAAGAAAATTTACAATAAGTGTTGCATTTGGATCACTTAGCTAAAAGAGGTCATGGTAACACTCTACGCTGTGTGCAGCACTGGAAGTGATGTGCCCACGTGAGGCACCAGATCTTTACTCTTATCATTTGAATGTGCTCTCACTAGCTCTCACTTTCTTTCTCATTTGGAGGTCCACTCAACTCAAATAATGAACTATAATAACACACAGAAGGCCCCATTAACTGTAACATTCATAAGGACATCAACAAGAATGAAAATGCCTAAGGTAATACTCTGGAGAGAGAACAATAGGCATGGTTACTCTTGTTAGTTTTAGAACAATAATATGAAACAAGTTATAAATTGAATATAATATAGTTTTTACATTGACTTCTGTATTAGGAACTGCTTCAGTTGTTGGAATGGAGAAACCAAAATGACACTGGCCTAAAGAAGAGAATAGCTTACTTTCTCTCACTAAAATGTAGGTAGGAGGACTTCTGTCTTGCTGCTCTGCCATCCTCAACATCTGGCTCCATCTTGTGGTCCAGCAAGGCTGCTCCAGAACCCATGATCACATACCAATTCTAGTCTGGGAGGAGAAATGAAACCCCTACCTTTTCAGATACAACAGGGAACTTGCACACAAAACTTCCAATAATAACCCACTGGCCAGACCTTAGTCACATGGTCATGTAAACCTTCCAAGAAGGCTGAGAAATGCAGTCTTTAATCAGGTTCCTCTGTGCCCAGCTAATACCCTATAACAAAGGAAGAATGGATGTTCTGCTGCAACTGAAAAAATAAAATGTGATGAAGATCCTTAGCAGGTGTTGCGAAGGGAATTGGTTTCTTGTTTGATCCAGTTGTATTTCTGTTGTACCTTTGGTTTAAAGTTGGGCATTAAAATGTCATTTCCTAATATTTCATTTGATGGAAGGGTAAGAAACCCTTCCATTGTCAGCAAATACTCAAAATTCAGTCTTTAAACTGTTATCTGTGTCTTTATACAGGGTTATACAGGAATGCCCTCTACATGTATCTGCTATATTTTCTGTTTTCAGTTCTCTTGGAACTTCTGTTGCCCTTCAGGAGCAGGAAATGTTAGCAGCTTATCATAGAATGCAATATACATCTTAGATCTGACCTGAAAAGTCTCACCTCCTGCATAAAAATCACAGGGGCTTTAATACTACTATCAACTATCACTCTGAATACAGTTGTCAAATATTCCAACTCTCTAGTGTACAATAAAAGTACTATTTATAAATTATATCACAAGCTATGTTGTAGTTTAGTTGCTAAGTCGTGTCTGACTCTGCTGTGACCCCACGGACTATTGCAGCCCACCAGGCTCCTCTGTCCATGGTTTCCCAGGCAAGAATACTGGAGTGGGTCACCATTTCCTTCTTAGGGGATCTTCCTGACCCAGGGATCAAACCTATGTCTCCTACATTGAAAAGTGGATTCTTTCCCACTGAGCCACCTGAGAGGCCCATCACAAGCTATAGAAAGGTAGTAATTAGAAGAGGATGCAGGACTGGGATTTAAAGGACTAAACTCTAATTTTACTCTGCTCTGAACAATCTAAGTTGCCATAACAAGTCACTTAATTTCCCTGCAAACCAGTTCTGTCATCAAACAGAAATATATTAGATGTTCTTCCTGCCTTGTAGAGTTATTGTGAACCTAGATACATTTTACTCACTGAGCTACTTGAAAGAATACTTATCATAAAGAAGGAAAACAGCTTGCCACTGTTGTTATTGGCAACAAAAACATGGTAGGGTTTGGATACTCCATAGTCACTCATGCCAACAGGTCAGAAAACAAGTGAAGTTAAAATATGCTCAGAAGAATATTAATTCTCTGTTTTACTTTATTTTCAGAGCAGTTTTAGGTTCACAGCAAAATTGAGCGGATAATGTCTTGTATGCCATACACAGGGCTTCCCCGGTGGCTCAAACACTAAAGATTCTACCTGCAATGCAGGAAACACGGGGTTGATCCCTGGGTTGGGAAGATCCCTTAGAAAAGGGAATGGCTACCCACTCCAGTATTCTGGCTTGGAGAATTCCATGGACGGAGGAGCCTGGCAGGTTACAGTCCATTGGGTCACAAAGAGTTGGATATGACTAAGCAACTAACATTTCACTTCATACCATATACCACTTGCCCACACCTCCTCCACCTCCAGCCGTGAGATGCACAACCTCCCCTACCATCAACATTTCATAGCAGCGTGGTATGTTCATTGCAATTGATAAGCCTACATTGATACATCATTATCACCGACAGCACAAAGTTTACATTAGGGCTCATTCTTGGTGTGTACAGTCTGTGTGTTTTTAGACAAATGCATAATGACATGAATCTACCATTAGAGTATTAACCAGAATAGTTTTACTGCCCTAAAAATCCTCTGCACTCAGCCTATTCATCTCTCCTTCCCTCATAACCCCTGGCAACCATTGATCCTTTTACCGTCACCATAGGCTTGCCTTTTCAAAGCTGTTTTATAGTTGGAATTATACAATATGTAGCCTTTTCACTGGCTTCTTTCACTAAGCAACATGCATTTTTTTTCCTTCATATCTCTTCCTGCCTGGATAGCTCATTTCTTTTTAACATTGAATAATATTTCATTGAATGAATATAACACCGTTTATTCAGTTCATTTATCCAGTGAAAGACATTTGGTTGATTCCAAGTTTTGGCAGTTATGAATTAAGCTGCTATAAACATCTGGGTACAGGTGTGGTTTTTGTGGACATGTTTTCAACTCATTTGAGCAAATACCAAGGATTGAGAATATTGGATCATAGAGTAAGAATATGTTTAGTTTGGTAAGAAACTGCCGAACTGTCTTCCAAAGTGACTGTGTTGGTCTCCCATCATGTCTGACTCTTTGCGACCTCATGGTCTGCAGCACGCCAGGCTTCCCTGTCCTTCACCATCTCCCAGAGCTTGCTCAAACTCATGTCCATCAAGTCGGTGATGCCATCCCACCATCTTGCCCTCTGTCGTCCCCTTCTCCTCCTGCCTTCAATCTTTCCCAGCATCAGGGTCTTTTCCAATGAGTCAGTTTTTTGCATCAGGTGGCCAAAGTATTGGAGCTTCAGCTTTAGTATCAGTTCTTCCAATGTATATTCAGGACTGATTTCCTTTAGGATTGACTGGTTCCATCTCCTTGCAGTCCAAGGGACTCTCAAGAGTCTTCTCTAACACCACAGTTCAAAAGCATCAGTTCTTCAG
Organism: Cervus canadensis; assembly: GCF_019320065.1. Classification (NCBI taxonomy): domain Eukaryota; kingdom Metazoa; phylum Chordata; class Mammalia; order Artiodactyla; family Cervidae; genus Cervus; species Cervus canadensis. Next base: position 53,129,287 of record NC_057399.1, read on the forward strand.
CGCTCAGCCTTCTTTATAGTCCAACTCTCACATCCATACATGACTACTGGAAAAACCATAGCTTTGACTAGATGGACCTTTGTTGGTCAAGTAATGTCTCTGCTTTTTAATATGCTATCTAGGCTGGTCATAGCTTTTCTTCCAAGGAGCAAGCGTCTTCATTTCAAGGCTGCAGTCACCATCTGCGGTGATTTTGGAGCCCAAGAAAATAAAGTCTGTCAACTGTTGCCATCATTTCCTCATCAATGTGCCATAAAGAGATGGGACCAGATGCCATGACCTTAGCTTTTTGAATGTTTAATTTTAAGCCAGCTTTTTCAGTCTTCTCTTTCACCTTCATCAAAAGGCTCTCTAGTTCCTCTTTCCTTTCTGCCATAAAGGTGGTGTCGTCTGCATATCTGAGGTTATTGTTACTTCTCCCGGCAATCTTGATTTTGGCTTGTGCTTCATCCAGCCTGGCATTTAGAATGACGTACTGTGCATTTGGTATTCTCACTAGCAATGAACGAGAGTTCTTGTTGCTCCACATGTTCGCCAGTAGTTGGTGGTGTCAGTGTTTTGAATTTTGCTATTCAAATAGGTGTGTAGTGGTATCTTATTGCCATTTCAATTTGCAGTTTCCTGAGGTGTATGGTATTGAGCAGCTTCTCATGTGTTTATTTATCACCTGTATATCTCTTTTGTTGAGGTTTCTGTTTAGAGCCTTTGCCCATTTTTTAATTAGGATATTTATTTTCTTATTGTAGACCTTTAAGTGTTCTTTGCATAGTTTGGAAAACCACTCTTTACCAGATATGACTTTTCCAAATATTTTCTCCCAGTCTGTATATGTCTTATTAGTGTCTTGACAGTATCTTTTATATAACAGAAGTTTTTAATTATAATGAAGTTCAAATTTTTATTCTTTCAGATTATGCCTTTAGTGTTCTATCCAAACAATCATCAATAAACCCAAAGTAATCTAGATTTTCACCATTATTATTTTCCAGGAGTTTTATATTATTGCATTTTACATCCAGATCTATGATCCATTTTGAGCTAATTTTTGTGAAGGGTGTAAACTCTGTCTAGACTCACTTTTTTTGCGTGTGGATGTAACTCAGGCAAAGCCAAATGGAAGAGATGCATAGGATAAATTGTGGGGATGGAATGTGGCATGGAGTTTTCATGAACTCTTCAATGTACACCACCCTTTTAGCACCTCAATGCACCCAATCCAGAAGTTCGTTCTACATTTTTTTTTTTTTTTTACTCTTTTTAAATTGTCCATCCGTCCTCACCCAATCCCAACAGAATGTAAGTTTTATGTGTTAGTCACTCAGTCATGTCCAACTCTCAGTGACCCCATACTCGCCAGGCTCCTCTGTCAGTGGAATTCTCCAGGCAAGAATACTGGAGTGGGTTGCCATTCCCTTCTCCAGGGGATCTTCCCAACCCAGGGATTGAACTCGAGTCTCTTGCATTGCAGGCAGATGTTTTACCATCTGAGCTACCAGGGAAGCCCAAGCTTTAGGAGAGTAAGGATTTTTGCCTGTTTTGTTCAGTGTTGTATCCTTGGTGTCTGTCACATATTTTAAAAACTATTTTAATTAGTTTTAAACCTATAAAAACAGCAATAGGAAATAACAGGAAGGTCAGGTTCAGCACATCAATGCAACACTTAGAGCTATTTCTTAGACCATGATCCGGGTAGACTATCATTGGAGACAAGAGGCGGTACTACAGAAAGAAGTTAAAATATTGCTTTTAGACTGTAAAATAAGGATGAGAAAAAGAAAGCATAAAGAAGAAACCCTACTAAAAACCAGAAACATCGCACGTGTGATGTGTTTTATTATTCTCAGCAACACTATGAAGTAAATATTCTTATTTTAGTCACAGAACAACTTTGGCTAAACATATTAGGTAACTATCCAATACCCTACAGTTAGTAGGATTTCAATTCTAGTAATAGTTATTTGACTCCAGACTTGATTTATTCTGAAAGCCAAAGAAGTAGAAAAGAAAGAGAAAGGAGGTAGGAAGAGCTCCTTTCCTAGACAGATTATGGGAACTCCGTGCCTGCGGGCTGTTGATTCAGTCGTGTCTAATTCTTTTCAATGCTATGGACTGTAAACCACCCGGCTCCTCTGTCCATGGAGTTCTCCAGATAAGAATACAGGAGTGGGATGCCATGCCCTCCTCCAGGGCATCTTGCTGACTTTGGGATTGAACCTGCTTGTCTTACATCACCTGCATTGGCGGGCAGGTTCTTTACCACTAGCGCCACCTAGGAAGTCCATAAAGGAAAAACAAAGGGAGGAGAGAAGAGGTTACTCCATTAACTTAGATAAAGAGCAAAGTACAGGGCTTCAACAAACACAGCAATTAAGCAAAACCACAAGAAGCAGAAAAAAAAAGGACCAGGGGTATAAGAGGCAGAAAAAGAGGAAATGAGCAAAGACCAAAAGGGGGAAATTTAACCTCAAAAGGCATGAGTTTAACATCCCTGAAATAACCACACAGGACAGTAACTTCTGGACATTGAAGACCAAAGTAATGCCTTAGGAATTAAAGATTATGTTTTAGAAAAAGGAGAAGGGAAAAAATTGATATATTACTGTTACTATGTATCATTGGAAACAGAGGTAGGATTTAAACAGGTATGTGTAGATTATTTCATGAAAAGGCCTATACAACAATGCCTGTTCAAATGAGAGGGCCCATTCTCCGCCACATAAAACTTTGGGTATTAGGTCAGTGTGGCAATGACCTTCTCCAGGTGTGGACATCACTTCTGGATCCCTGCGGTCCTTACCATTTTGTTTCTGACAGTGACTCATTGGAGAAAGAATAGACTTTGGAGTGAAATAGACCTAGTTTTAATCCTGATCTATCATTTCTTTAACTTGAGTGTTTTCAGGCAAGTCTCAGAGTCCTTAAGCTGTAAAAACACACTTCTTGCAGATTCTACTACAATTAAGTGAGATAGTGTATGCTTTTTAGTCAAGTGCTCAATAAACAGTAACAACTACTATTAACAGCCTCATGTTGGAACTATTTGGTTGGTGAAAACGTAATTGGAGTTTCAGATCATGAATTTTAAATCATTATAACTAGGCTCAAACACATCTTTATGAAGCAAAATAGGAACCATTACAATCAACACATTTTTGCTAATGAGAAATAAGTTTGATTATTCCTATAGAGTAAAAATCCATGCTTTGGGATTCTACGAACTCTTGGGAAGCATTTTCTGCCTCCAACTGGTTGTGGAAGTGTTTTTCCTGCAAAAAGCTGTCAAGATGCTTGAAGAAGTGGTAGTCAGTTGGCAAGAGGTCAGGTGAATATGGTGGATGAGGCAAAATTTCATAGCCGAATTCATTCAATTTTTGAAGTGTTGGTTGTATGACGTGAGGTCAGACATTGTCGTGGAGAAGAATTGGGCCCTTTCTGCTGACCGATGGCAGCTGCAGGCATTGCAGTTTTCGATGCATCTCACCAATTTGCTGAACATAATTCTCAGATGTAATGGGTTCGCCAGAATTCAGAAAATTGTAGAAGATCAGATGGGCAGCAGACCACTAAACCATGTGTGGCCATGACCTTTTTTTTTTTTCTTTTTTGGTGCAAGTTTGGCTTTGGGAAGAGCTTTGGAATATCTTCTTGGTCCAACCACTGAGCTGGTTGTCATATAAAATCCACATTATGTCACACAGCACAATCGGATCCAGCAATTGTTTGTTGTTGCATAGAATAAAAAAAGACAACACTTTGAAACAACAATTTTTGTTATTTTCGGTCAGCTCATGAGGCACCCATTTATCAAGCTTTTTCACCTTTCCTATTTGCTTCAAATGCTGGATGACCATAGAATGGTCGACATTGAGTTCTTCAGCAACTTCTCATGTAGTTGTGAGAGGATCAGTTTTGATGATGGTTCGCAATTTGTCGTTGTCAACTTCTGATAGTTGACCACTGTGCTCCTTATCTTCAAGGCTTTCATCTCTTTTGCAAAACATCTTGAACCATCACTGCACTGTACATTTGTCAGCAGTTCCTGGGCCAAATGCATTGCTGATGTAGTGAGTTGTCTTCACTGCTTTGTGACCCATTTTGAACTCAAATAAGAAAATTGCTTGAATTTTCTCTTTCTCTGACATCATTTCCCTTCTCTAAAGTAAATATAAAATACACAGCAAGTAATATCATTAGCAAAAAAATTAAGCAAGAAATGTGCATCAAAATGATGTACAACATAACTACATTTATTTAAGAATGTATTCCAGTATCAAATAGCAAAGTTCAACAATGCAAAACCGCGATTACTTTTGCACCAACCTAATACAAGGACTTAATTCTTCAAATGAAGAACCGGAGGGGAAAGATTGCTGTGTTTGAGGTTTGTTAAATTATGAAATGAAAGGATCACAGGAGACATGGACCTACAAATCACATGAGCCTGGTCATTCGGAATACCCAAAAGTCCCTCTGCAAAAGTGGAATAGATTCTGAATAGGTCTGACTGTTCTTAAAAAGTAAAAGTGAACGATGTATTTAAATGGAAACTTGGATGCTACTTGCCCCACCCTTGCAGGACATCAAGCCTATTCTAACAACAGTCAGAGCATACTGATTACAAAGCTTCTACTAGAAAATCCCAGCTTTCCCCTGCAGCTCTGCTTAGCTGCATGAAGGATTGCAAATATATTTTCCTAGTAACTCAAGCAGTTCACTGACATTTACAGTCTGAACTTTCTCATTTCCTCTTGGTCTTTGGGGGAGTAGAGATGTGTAGAAACATGCTGTTTGGTTTAAAATTTTGGCAGTGAGGTGACAGACACTGATCTTACTCCCCTCCTTGGATTTTTTTTCTGCTTAGTTTATTCATAGCCCTGTGAGAGCTCAGTGAATAAATAGACTAAATTCTCTCTTCTTTGCCACCCATTCTAAGAAGTACCTTGTTCTAAGGCTGGACCGTTAACCCTTTCAAGCCTCCAGGGGGTAGTCTGGGGGAACTAAGATGTTAAATTGTTGTTGTTGTTTAGTCGCTAAGTCCTGTCTTTTCCGACTCTTTGGATGTAACCTGCCAGGCTCCTCTGTCCATGGGATTTCCCAGGCAAGAATACTGGAGTAGCTTGCCATTTCCTTCTCCAGAGGATCTTCCTGACTCAGAGGTCAAACCCACATCTCCTGAGTTGGCAGATGAATTCTTTACCTATGAGCCACTGGAGAAGCCCAAGAATGTCAAACAGAGGGGGGAAATGGTTGTGAAACTCCCTGCTTACTTTGAAAGGCAGTTTTCTTGTAAATATCTCTTTTAAAAGAAACCATCTTAATTTTTTTATTACCACCCCTGTAATCTCATCATGCGTTTCTGACTAAACCACAGTCTTCAGGATTTTTTGGATTTTGAATTTTACCTTATCTAACCACTGCACAGATATCTTCCAGATTGATCTTCAGAACATGGATCTGTTGTCATATATCTACTCTCTGCCCATGTAAATTGCTCCAAGTGGCCTAAAACATCTTTCAAAGATTGGTTCCAATTTATCTTTGTGTGCTCAACTTCCCCAACACTCTACACAAGTCCTCAATCATTGTCTGAATAAGCTGGTAGGAACGAAGAATGCAAGCCAAGAAGATCACTTCTTTCCCATCTCTCCACCATTAATTAATACACTGTCAACAGTTCTTTCTCTACTCTTACTGAAAATCTCAGGCAAGTCTCATAGCTTACCTAGTCATCTGTGGATAATAAAGGATCCTTTTGTTTCCTTCAATCTTAAGAACAATGGTACTTTTGTAATTAAAAGTGTCATCCACTGTGATAATCAAAACTTCCATCCAGCCCCTCCATTCAACCTATAACTTCTCTCTTCTCTTTCTAGGCCACGTGGGTTTCAGGTTCAGAACTTACATGAGGGAAGGGTAGTGTGGACCATTCTGTTCTATCTAAGGAGCCATGGCTTCTTACAACCCTGGGGTTGAGAGAGTAGGTAAGGGGTTCACAGAAGAGAACTCAATTCAGTCTTGCATGGGTGATATTGATCAGGCTCCCTTTGAAGGTGATGAAAGCACAAAGACTGGCTCTTTCCCTTGCAGGGGCTCTACAGCTTTGCAGGAGAACCCATGATGGAGTAAGGCCTTCTCTTGCTGGCTATCTAAGAACTCAACCCTCTTCCTTTGGGATTCAGACAGTTCACCCCACTGAGAATCTCTATCACAGTCTTCGGCTCCATCACACAGTCCTCTTAGGCAAGTCCTTCTTAAAATAACCCCTGGCCATCCTACCTACATACTTAGCCCACAGAAACCTCACACATATTACCCACTCACAGGCAGCACATGTCCTGCTGGCAGCCAAAGCAGCCTCTTTATGCTAGCTCTGCTCCCTCAAGCTGAAATTACAGGAGTCATACATCAGATAAGTCACGTGGCCTCCTTGAAGCACCTCTAATTTACCTGTATCTGAAAAAGATCATTACCACTTTCCTCTCTGATAGAGTCAGTGTGAGAAATGGAAAGCTCAAAGACAATTACAGTGGAGAAAACTCTCCCATGCCCAAATATTTCTTTTCTCCAAGTCTCTGATCATACCCTTTGATAACTGGTTGCTGCCAAAATAGCTTTCTTAATTTCTTTGCACTTCCTGTATATGTCCATGGCAACTCCACTTAGAATGTTGGTGACTTAGTCCCCATTGAACTGTTCCAGGTCTTTTGGTCTCAACCAAAGAGATCGCAGAGTCCTGTTTGAACATCCTGCTCTACTAGGCCACCCGCAGGTCACTCAGCACATTCAGTATTTTCCTTTCTTCCTTCTTTGATTATTTTGTCATCAACCTAAGTTCTTTAAACCATTCCCAAGGAGAGATCTCAAAGGGACTTTTCAGACCATATTCTCGCTCTACTCACAAATTGAGGAGACCTGTTTTTTAGAAACTCTTACACCCTTTCTATAGTATTCACACTCTCCCTCATAGTCTAGTCATTTCTAGGAGTCTATCAACTTATAAAGTTACTTTATCTTCTTTATGAATCATAAGCTTCTTGAAGGAAATAATTGTTTATTCATACTTATCTTTGTAAACCTTGCAGTTCACCAATCCATGTACTCAAAAACTTCTTTTTTTAGTTTCTGAAAAGCTCAGCTACTGTAAGACCTAACATTAGGCCCTGAACTTCACTCCTAGAGAAATGACTACAAATGTCTGCACAAAGAATTGCACATAAGTGTTCAGAGAAACATCTTTCTTAATAGTCAAGACCTGAAAACAACCCAAATGCTCATCAGCTTGTGAATGGATAACCAAAGTGTAGCATACCCATGCAATGAAATGCTATTCAACAATAGAAAGAAATAAAGCACTGACATACGCTCCAACACAGATGAACCCCACAAATGTTACGTTGAGTAAGGGAAGTCAGACCCATAAAAGATGGTGCACTGTATGATTCCGTTTATATTAAATGTTCAGAAAAACTGAACCTATAGAGATATAAACTAGATTAGTTATTGTCTGGACTGGGGTGGGAATGGGGAGTAACAGTAAATGGGTGTGAGGGATCTTACGGGAGTGATAAAAATGTTACACAACCCAGTAAATTTGCTAAAAATCATTGAATTGCACACTTAAAGTGAGTGAATTTTATGATATGTAAATTATGCCTCAATAAAACTTTTCAGAAACCTGCTTGCTCAGTGGAATTCAGGTTTTTTTTTTTTTCTTTGATGTCAGCTTCTTATAGGTGTTAATACTGCTGAAGCCTTGAACAGTTCAAAATAGGAAAGAACAGGCCCTCTGGGCCTATGCCTTGTTCAGAGTCATAAACAAACATATTGCTTCCATATCAAAGCCAGGATTCTTCAAATTTCATGCGAGGTCAGACCACAGTGAGATTAAGTGCAGCTCTAATGCACTGATGGTTTTCTTGCAGTGAAAAGAGCTGATGGGCTCCCCAAGTGTCTAGCTTAATAATAAAAAGTGACTTGGGTACTGAGCATCTAAATTTCCTCATAATTTGACAATCACATCTTTGTGGGATTTTAAATTCTAAATTGTATCACTGTAGCCAAGCAATTTATAAATCAATAGGCTTCGTGAGTATAAAATGACAAATGTGGGATTAGTGTTTCCCTCTGGATATTTAAAATAAAATCATGCTTTAATGATTGTCTATATTTTAGCCAATGGTAAAGATATATATGTACATATATATATTCAGTTCAGTTCAGTCACTCAGTCATGTCCCACTCTTTGCAACCCTATAGACTGCAGCATGCCAGACTTCCCTGTCCATCACCAATTTCTGGAGCTTACTGAAACTCATGACCATCAAGTCAGTGATGCCATCCAACCATCTCATCCTCTGTTGTCCCCTTCTCCTCCCACCTTAAATCTTTCCCAGCATCAGGGTCTTTTCTAGTGAGTCAGTTCTTCGTAGCAGGTGGCCAAAGTATTGGAGCTTCAGCTTCAGCATCAGTCCTTCCAATGAATATTCAGGACTGATTTCCTTTAGGATAGAGTAGTTGGATCTCCTTGCAGTCCAATGGACTCTCAATAGTCTTCTCCAACACCACAGTTCAAAAGCATCAATTCTTTGGCACTCAGCCTTCTTTATAGTCTGACTCTCACATCCATACATGACTATTGGAGAAACCATAGCTTTGACTAGACGGACCTTTGTTGGTCAAGTAATGTCTCTGCTTTTTAATATACTGTCTAGGTTGATCAGAGCTTTATTTGTATACATGGGCTTCCCAGGAGGCACTAGTGGTAAAGAACCCTCCAACCAATGCAGGAGACGTGAGAGATGCAGGCTGGTTGGATCCCTGGGTTAGGAAGACTCCCTGTAGTAGGAAATGACAACCCACTCCAGTATTCTTTCATAGAGAATCCCACAGATAGAGGAACCTGTCAGCTACAGTTTATAAGGTCACAGATTTGGAAACGACTGAAGTGACTTAGCATGCACACACAAAGATATGCATATATATATGTGTGTATATGTATATACAATGTAAAAGAATAGACACAATTCATTCCTTACTAGAGATCTTGAAATTCCACCCAAGACTTGGAATTTTTTAATACACATAATATTTTTAATTATTTTAATTTATATCTTAAAACAATTTTGTCTATTTCCATTGTTCAGCTATCATCTAAAGGAATCCATCTAAATGAATTTGAGTAAATTGTGATTTAGTCTTCAATGGCATCTTTTCATGAGCTCAGATTCCATGGTAGAGGTTGTACTTCAAAATTCCCAGCACTTAAATCATTTGTGTAATAATAACAACCATACAATAAAAATTATTAATATTCAAATGCATATATGCAAACAAAGAATTGACTTGTTTATTATAACAGCTACAAACATTGTTGAGTAGTAACATAGTTAACATAATAATAGATAGTTAACATAATAATAAAATGTATCAAAATCCTCAACTATCTACAGCCTTATCACTTTATGACCAGTTATACAAAGATTGGGCTTCCCCTGGTGGCTCAGCGGTAAAGAATCTGCCTGTTGTGCAGAAGCTGTAAGAGATACGAGCTCGATCCCCAGGAAGCTCTCGATCCCTCGATAAGATGCCCTGGAGAAGAACATGGCAACACACTCCAGTATTCTTGCCTGGAGAACCTCATGGACAGACAAGTCTGGCAGGATACAGTTCATATGGCCAAAAAGAGTTGGAAAGGACTGAAAGGATTTAGCATGCATTCATACAAAGATCAGTTACTGGTAGGTTTAGGTTTAGAGGGTTTTGCACCTCTAGAAGGCATAAGGCTCAGAAGGATTTAGGCTCAGACTCAGTCAATACCAAAAATGAACAGGAATGCATGTCAAAAATATTTAGGAGGAGGTAACCTTCCTATTTAGCTATGCTAAGGACAAGGAAACAGCAGCCAACAGCCAGTCCACTCAGGCATCAACTCAGTTTGGGAATTATTTACTGTCAGATGTGTCCCTGGGAATGCACTAAGCCTGGTGACGGAATAGCCACTGTCCCCATGAGGCTTACATTGTAGTGGAGGGAACACACTGATAAACAAATAGAATCACAAGTGAAAATACTGTAAAGAAAGCAAGCCATATGCTAAGAATGATGAAGGCAAACGGCAGTAGAAGCAGTGGTGGGTACTGATTTTGCACGCTGCACACAGTGCCATGGCCGGAATCCAGGAGTGGTAGCGGGGGCGCATCTGCGCAGGAGGGGCCGGGACGAGCCCCCCGGGCAAAGAAAGCCCAAGGCAGCAAGTAGCTCGGGGCGTTCGAAGGACTTAAACTAAAACTCTGCTGGCCAAAATAGGAAGGGAGTGAGTGAAACAACTTAGATGGAAGAGATAGGGGCAGAATGTGAAGAGTTCCAGAAGAATACAGATCATATTCTAAGTCAAGGAATGACACATCATGACTTATATTCTGAAAACATTGTTTGGCTGAAGTTGAGGATTAATATATATTTAAAGTTAAAATTGACAGTTTTTAAATGATAAATTAGATACTGTAGATGAAAAAGAGGAAATATTAGAACCCCTTGGATCCTTTTTAACAATTTTTGTGCATGTCACACCTCTTTTTTTGTGTGTACTTCTGCTTCCAACAGCCAGTACTTCTGATTTGGGGGGAAGTATTGATCTCCAGCTATTGGTACCAACTTGACTTAGAGGCATAGAAAGCTTAGATCCTGGGAATGCACATGCTGCTGGGAGAGTATTTAACCAATGATTAAAAAGCAAAGGAGTATGAAAGCTCCAACTCTCTTCCTAGGGTCAAGACAACCCTGAGACTTAAATTACAGACCTGAGCTTCCTTGAGTGAGTCTATGGAATTTTGCCTGACATTTCCTTCTGGTTAGGTGTCTTTTCCTATCATCCTTGAATCCCCAACTTCTTTACTCCCTTCCCCTCTGAGCCCTTTCTAATAAATCATTTGCAAGGATTCTTGAGATATGCTTCTAGGACACCTAACCCAAGACAAAGAGTCAATGACTCATGGCTTTATGACTTGAGCAACTTCACAGATGAGTGGGAGGGGAAAGAGTGATCAATAGTAGTGTTTGAAACAACCAACGACTGTCATGTAAACTCTCTTGCTCCAACCTGCTTTTAACTGCCCTCCTACACCTTCAATTCCCTTGTCTCTCTCTCCTCAGTCCTATACACCTAACAAAACTCTAATCCTAGACAAATCCTGCATGCATGCATGCTCAATTGCTCAGTTCTGTCCGACTCTTTGACACCCCATGGACTGTAGCCCACCAGGCTCCTCTGTCCATGAAATGTCCCAGGCAAGAATCCCAGAGTGGGTTGCTATTTCCTCCTCCAGGGGATCTTCCCAACCCAGGGATCAAACCCACATCTTCTGTGACTTCTGCATTGGCAGGCAGATTCTTTACCACTGAGCCACCTGGGAAGCCTAGATAAATCCCACTCTGTCTATTCACAGCAGCACCTGCACAGGTCATTACAACTGAAGGAAAATATATGACTGTGCCAACAGGTTTTGGTTTATGACCACTGATTTCAAGCACATCTTTCCCAAAGTCAAGAAATGCTACCACCGTTCCATGTTCCATTATTTATCCCAAGGTCTTAGAAGACCATTTCACAGCCACTCCTCTCTTCTCAACTCTCTTAATACTTCCTTCTCCACCCACATCCTGATGATGTTTGGCTTCCTATTTCACTAAAAAGCACAGCTAGTGAGAAGAGAACTTTCTCAAGACTCTCTCCAGACCTTTGCAATTGCTATTCTTTTCTCTGACTCTTTGCTCAGCCATCTGCATATATTATTTCTCGCTTTCTTTATGTCACATACAGGAGACTTTTCCCTGCTCACCCTGCAGTATCCCCTGTTATGCTTATTTATTTTGAACTACAGCACTTATCACCATTTGGTACATTATATAATTCTTTTTATATTTCCTATTTTTCTTCTCCTTCCTCTATGAGTTTTATTATTTTGTTTGTTTTTTGTTTGTTTTTTTTACTGCTCTGTCTTCAGCACCTAGAACATTGTCTGACAGAAAGTGAGTTCCCAGGCATTATTCGCTGAAAAAATGAATGAACAGGAAAGATACCCAAGTCTCCAACCAAATAATCAGGTCAAATGTGCAAATATATAGCAACTGGGCATTCTTATTATTCAAGTACATTATGTGTATTTTGGCAAATATTTTGAGTTTGAGTATTTTATCATTAACTCAGCATTCTGATTAGAAAAATTATGTGTGCGTCTGTGCTAAGTTGCTTCAGTCATGTCTGGCTCTTCATGACTCTATGGACTGTAGCCCACCAGGCTCCTATGTCCATGGGATTCTCTTACTGGACTGGGTTGCCATGCCCTCCTCCAGGGCATCTTCCCAACCCAGGGATCAAACCTGCATCTCTTATGTCTCCTGCATTGGCAGGTGGGTTCTCTATCACTAGCACCACCAATGATACTGGATATTTAAATTTCTAGAATATTTATCCAATATTTATTGAATGAAACAATTATGTAATGAGTCATCAATTACTGAATATTGGCTCACAAAATTTGTAATAAGAAACTCCAGATTTTCTATCAACAACTCTTTAGCCAAATGCATCAGTTCAGTTCAGTTCAGTTACTCAGTCATGTCTAACTCTTCGTGAAGGCATGGACTGCAGCACACCAGTCTTCCCTGTCCATCACCAGCGCCTAGAGCTTACTCAAACTCATGTCCATCGAGTTGGTGATGCCATCCAACCATCTCATCCTCTGTCGACCCCTTCTCCTCCCACCTTCAATCTTTCCCAGCATCAGGGTCTTTTCAAATGAGTCAGTTCTTCACAGAAGGTGGCCAAAGTATCATTTTGAAAAACTGGAGACATTTTCGGACAAGGAAGATGAGCATAATCTGTTTAGTACCAAATATGACTTCTATGATTACAAAGAAACACTATTTTTCAGATCTATATAACACAACTGAGGGTACCCCATATGGCTACTTTGCTACATTTTGGTTCTCTAACATTCAGCATTAAAGAGTTCCTCACCCTTTAAACATTTATACACAGAGAGACGTGTAGGGACACACCCCTGAACCTGGTATTAATTCTGTTTGGCAGGATAACAGAGGAAAGCAAAGCTCAAATTATTAGCACAGGCACATAAAACACTTGTAGCATTTTCAGATTCCTGTGTGGAGTATCACCCTTTATTGCTTTTTTTGGAAAAGTATTCTGGAGAACAGATAAATGATTTCCCATACCAGCCTCAGCTTGCCTCAATGAATCATCAATCCAAAAACACAAATGGGAAGAACCAGTCCATTTAAAACAGATGACTTTCTCCAGATTTGGGGCATTTACTTCACAGGTAGACCAACTGCAGCGGTATCAGGGCTTTGGCCAATAGATCCTGAAGCCAATCCACAGAAGAACTGGTGAGAACACAGCCCAGTAGTCTTTCTACACGCCAGTGTTCTTCAGTGATATTCTCCAAGTCAGAGTTTTCCATCATGAAAAATTTTCTCTTGAGAATGTGAAGTTTTATTTTAGCAGCATCTTTACAAATTATACACTTGTAATAACTACAAAAATGCTTTGTTTTCATAGCCAGAAAAATTAAACAACATCAAAGCAATTGACAGATGTCAAGCAATCAAAGAACCCTTCTCAGGATCCATGACATTTCAAGTTCGGGCAACATTACAGAACATCACTCTATCCTCTACATTTACTCACAAGGTGACCAGTACGTGTTTTTTTTTTTTGTTTTTTTTTTTTAATTTTTTTATTAGTTGGAGGCTAATTACTTCACAACATTTCAGTGGGTTTTGTCATACATTGATATGAATCAGCCATAGATTTACACTTATTCCCCATCCCGATCCCCCCTCCCATCTCCCTCTCCACCCGATTCCTCTGGGTCTTCCCAGTGTACCAGGCCCGAGCATTTGTCTCATGCATCCCACCTGGGCTGGTGATCTGTTTCACCATAGATAGTATACATGCTGTTCTTTTGAAACATCCCACCCTCACCTTCTCCCACAGAGTTCAAAAGTCTGTTCTGTATTTCTGTGTCTCTTTTTCTGTTTTGCATATAGGGTTATCGTTACCATCTTTCTAAATTCCATATATATGTGTTAGTATGCTGTAATGTTCTTTATCTTTCTGGCTTACTTCACTCTATGCATGCTATGCATTTTGTCCCTCTAACCCCAGCTTGCATTTTCCATGCACAGAGCCTTTCCTATTGCTTCTCTTTAGCAGATACACTGGGCAGGGTCTTGACATATAAGCTCACAAAAGGGTATCTTGAAGGGAACCAAAACCCAGCGGCACATCTGTAAAATCTTTGCCACTCAGCTCAATAAGCATTATATTCTTCCTACCATGTGCAAAGTACTTCCTTACATACTGCAAAATTTACGATGACCTCAACTAACAAGTTCTCTGACAGAAATGAAGGCACCTACAGCCTAGAAGGGGAAACAGATAAAAAGAGCTCTATTACAACACTGGCTGCAATATGTTTTGTAATTGGAATTGTAGCTCAGATGCTATAAATTGATTATCTAGTTAACATCTAAAATGTTTAGTGTGGGTTTCTTTTCCCTATTTTTGATCTCTTTTTTAAGGTTAGTTAATGATATCAAAAGCTGAAGCTCCAATACTTTGGCCATCCGATGCGAAAAGTTGAGTCACTTTAAAAGACTCTGATGCTGGGAAAGATTGAGAGAAGGAGGAGAAGGGGAGGACAGAGGATGAGATGGTTGGGTGGCATGATCAACTCAAAGGACATGAGTTTAAGCAAAATCTGGGAGATAGTGAAGGACAGGGAAGCCTGACGTGCTGCAGTCCATGGGGTAGCAGGGTCAGACACAACTGAGCAACTGAACAACAATGATATCAGATAACTATAATAGAGAAGATTTCAAATATATACATCTTAATATTCTCCATTAAGAAGTTATTTTCCCAAAGGCAACCATGTCTGGAACATATTAGGTAGACACTGAACAATGATTTGTTTAATGACTGAATAATTGAATATGAAACAGCATTTGGGGTTATAACTCCAAACCTGGAAGTAGATTTTAACTTTAAGGAGAATTTTAACTTTATGTTAACTTTAAACTTAACTTTAAATTTAAATTAAATCTTTAAGGATAATGAATAGATAGCTTTAATCAGTTCTAGGTTCTAGGTTTCAGGGATTAACTAGAGACAGAACACAAGTTGATTACATCTCAGAGGAAAATGTGTCTGACCTTCAGTCGGTTTCGTTTGTGCAAAACACTAGAGAATTCTGGGTATTTCTTCCTAGTTTCCTGGAAATAGCTGTTATTCGAGAGACCTACAAGAGCTGTCTTCCCTCTGAAATGTTGCAGGACACAGCCCAGGCTGAGCCTGCTGCTCTTCTAACAAGATCACTGCTGCTTTGTAACAAGGCTGTGTGCTCACACAGGGAAGGGAGTGAAGTGTCAGGGCAAGGCTGCAGAAATGATGTGTGTAGAACAACATGAGTTCTCGGCTAAATCTCACTCCTTTTTGTCTCTGTGACCATTTTTTATTGATCTTCTATTTTTATTGAAGTACAGTTGATTTACAATGTTATGTGAATTACTGCTATACAGAAAAGTGATTCAGCTATCCATATATGTGAAATTCAGATACACATATATATGCATATGTATAACTGAATATATGTATATATATACACTTTTATTTATATATATATATATATTCTTTTCCATCTATGGTTTACCAAGATGCAAGCTTTCATATGTAGAACAGATAAACAAGATCCTACTGTACAGCACAGAGAAATATATTCAATAAAGTTTGCTCCTTATTGTTGTTCTTACTGAAGACTCACCAAGATTAAAACAAAGCTTGAGTAATAACCAAATAGGAATTGGGAGTTCACCCTTAATGTACTCCATTAAGAAAATATAAATTTTTAACCTAAGGAGTAGGTTAGCAAGTGAGGTTAGTAATTGGAAAAAAAATCAGTTAAAAATTCAACCCCCTCTTTGTTTTTATACTGTGTTTTCCAAATTTGTATAAGGCATTTATCACTAAACCTTTACATTTAATGAATACCATTATATAGATAAAAGTAATTTCATACATCAAGAATGCAATAATGAAGAGTTACATTTCAAACATGACTTTGAATTTACCTGAGGTAAATCCATTATTTTATCCTCCAATTACTACATAATTGACTTTTTAGCTGTGGTATAATTGATATCCACATAAAAGACTTTCCATTAACCAATTCTGGAAATAAAGCTACTGTAATACGTCTATACAGAATTTGATTTTTCTTACTTAAAGGCCTTTTCAGCTGCAAAAATGCCTTTGCTTTCAAAGCACCTCTGTTTCATGAACTGTGACAAAGTGAAAGGTTTTGACATGAACATTCTCCTGGTTAACTTTTGCCTGATACTGGCTTCAATGATTATCCTGCCGAAAAATCACACCTAATGTTTGCATTTGAGAAGTCACTTTTCCCCCCACAGATTCTAGGAGAGAGTGGGAGGAATTTGCAGCAGAGAACTGAAGGATAGAGTAGGACTCACCGAGAATACTCAGGATATTATCAGTAGAAATAGAAAATTGCTTTTGAACATTATTACAGACTTCCTACAGATTCTTGAATCATCAGGAACACAAACGAAGGCGGGGATCAATTGTGATTATGTTTCTGGTGATCATTGCCAGTTTGAAATAGGCACTTTCACATTTATTTTTAAACAATTGAGAACTGAGTTTATTTTTAAATGCTGGCAAAGGTAGCTTACAATCAACCCACAGTCTAGTCTCAATGAATCTTAATCAAGCTCTAATCTCAAGACAGAGTGGGCTTTCCAAGTCTTTTGGTGACTACTTCAAAAGTCAGTGTCCTAAAGAAAGGCAGGCATGGAGGTGAACAAAGGATCTGTATGCTACAGTGGTGGCATCTAACTTTAAAATAAGGGTAATTTCTTTAGAGCAACCACAGCAGAATGCAAAGGCTGGTGAGCTTTGAACCCATGTTACAAAGCAAGGGGAGATATCTTCCTGCCCTGGTGTGGCGTGGGTGTCACCAGGAGAGATATGCAAGCTGTTTTCTAAGTTCCCATTGAAAAGATAGATACCTGGATCTCCTATCCTAAGCAGGAGCTCAAAATGAAAAGGAAAACAACTTCAGCCTCATATTAAATTTGAGTTATGGTGCTACAGAGAAGCTGATATTTCCAGGAAGAGTTATAACTGCAGCAAAAAGGGCCATTTGCTTCCAACTTTGAAAGAATGACGGCCCACCAGGGTCTCGGTACAGCCCACCTACCTGCAGCTCTCAGCTTTTCACACAAAATAGCAGCTTCTTGCCATTCTGCTATTGGCAAAAAAAAAAAAAAAGTGCAGTCTTGAAGAGGTTTCTTGGTGTAACATTAGCAGTTAATCAGATAATTGCTGAACCTCTTGCCAATAGCCTGCAGCCATTTGCTGTTCTGAATAATAAGTGGATTATTAATTTCTTCATCCTGGCCCTGAGCCCCAGCTCCTGCTCCCTCTGCTGCCTCCTGCCTCCCCGCTGTGTCAGCAACCCCACTCACAAGCTTATGCTTTCTATCCTTCACATAAACCAAGATGTAAATTGTTGCTTGTAGACCCCATAGGTAAATCCTTCCTGCACTTAGAATGCAGAGATTGAGGGCGCTCTTATTTTTTTCTCGAGAAAGCCTACTTTCAACTGCTCCCAGGTTATCAGAACCAGACCACAAGGGAAGAGGGCAGTGATGCTGTTCATTTCTACAAAAATCATGTTTGTTTGGCATAAAACAGTCTGATGCTTGTTGAGTCTTTGCCACAGAGAGTTGGGTTTGTCTATCCTTGAGCACCTCAATTGAACACCCAGTAATTGCAAGCATTGCCATAGATACTTGAGAAGAAGCAAGGTAAGACATAGGTTCTGTGTATTCCAGGTAATCCTGTCCTACAGAGGGCAGAGATCCCTACATAATAAGTAAATATAAACAATGAGAGATGCAGAAAAGAAGTTAAAAACTATGCTACAAGAAACTCTAAGAAAAGAGAGCTGATACCTGCTGAGACACTCAGCAAAAACATTCTGGAGAAGAGGGTTGTATTTGAGAAGCTGGGCCTGGGCTGGGAAGAGGAGACAAGAAAGATACTCTATGGAGAGAGAAGAACTGACATAAACCCAAACCTTCGCCAGGTTCACTCATTCATTGGGTTCATTGTGTATATTAGGCACTCTGCTGGTCTCTGGAGATGCATGGATCAATAAGACACAGTCACACCCTCAGGCAGGAGACAGACAAGTAAACAAATTACTAAAAGATGATATGCAATAGGGCAAAAAAATAGGTTCAAAGTGGGGAATATTTTTTTTTTACTGGAGCATGGGGAAGAAGAGACAATAAGCATGGAAAGATGAATTAGTGCCAGAGTAAAGAGCCACAAAAGCTATAGGATAATGAACTAATGACTCAGGAGCTAAATGTGGAATTGGGGATTTATAAAAAGGCAGGGTAGAGTCATGAAATATTTCACAGGGAGAATCACTGGGAGGGGAGGGTGAAGGAAAAGAAAGCAAAAGCACTCTAAGTTATCTCTGAAATTTCCTCAACATAGCTTTCATAAAATTAAACTCTAAACTATGCTCTTTAAAAATATTAGGATTCAATTAAAGTTGTCCAAATTTAGCAAAAAGGGATCATGAAGATATGGACTAATTCACATATGAAAAATGATACCAGGAATCAAGCAATTAACTCACAGGCATGTAGAGCTAGAAAATAGCCTAGAAATCACTTAAACTACCTTCCTCATATTGCAGCTGAGGCTATAAACTCAAGAGAGAGTGAATGGCTTTTCCAGGGTCATACATTTAAGAAAGCTGACACTAGATCTAGAAGGGCTTTTTCTAAGTTCTGATTCAGAGCCAACTAAAGCCAGGGTTCTATTGTGCAATTTAAGCTTGCACAATGGTGGCAACCAAGACTTCTACACCAAAAATGATGCTCTGGTTTCCACGGCTGTCATCCTAACATGCTGGCATCCGTCCATCTCGTCTCCTTTCCTCGAGCCCTAACCCACTTCACAAGGCTACTGGAATGCTCTTTCTGAACATTCATCTGATCACACATTTTCCTTCAGAAAGCCCTGAGTAGACCTTATTTTAGAAGCGGCTTGGCCAACGCCTAACACTAGCGATTGCACCCCCTCGCAACACTCTTCTTCACTGTACCAGCACCTCCCACCTTCACGTCTCCTGATCCCGCCAGTCAGTGTAACGAACATCCCAGGACATGCCTGTACGCCTTTGCTGACACTGTTCCCTCCGCTCGGATGGCCTTTCACAAATAAGGAACAAATGGGTGCAATCAAGTATTAAGAGGTGCCCTGAGAAAGAGCTGTACAGAATATGGCAGGACACAAAAGAGGGAGCAATTTCTCCCATTTTGTCATGGTCAGGAAAGGTTTCATATAAAGTGGTTCCTTTGAGCAGATTCCTAACGATGAGTAGGTGTTTCACAGACAGATAAAATGGGCCTTAGTGTTTCAAGCTGCTTTTGCACTACAAATGCCACAATAGTTGTAACAGACGTTCTGTTCCTTGCAAAACCACAAACATTTACCATCTGCCCCTTAACAGAAAATGTCTGCCCATTTCTTCCTTGGCTATGAGCCCTTGGAGGTCACAGAAAAATTCTATTTTTATAGTCTTGTTCTTAGTGTGTGGAGTTGCTCAGTCATGTCCAACTCTTCGCGACCCCGGGGACGTAGCGCCCAGGCTCCTCGGCCCATGGGATTTTCCAGGCATGAATACTGGAGTGGGTTGCTATTTCCTTCTTGTTCTTAGTATTTAATTGATACTCAGAAACTGTTAGTTCAATAAATTAATGAGAAAAGGTAAATATGTTACACATTTTCTAGGAAAGAAGGCAAGGAGACAAATGAAAAAATTTAGGGGAAGGCTCTTCAATAGAGCTTATATTTTAAAAAATTATATTAGCTAGGTCAGTTTTTTTATTAATATGAAGCCATCTCAATTATCCACAACAGTTTCTTCTGCCCCTGTCTCCATATATCTGAGGTTTTGCTTCTCAGGGCTGAAATTGAATTTTTTTTTTTTTATGATTTTTTTGACATGGACCAGTTTTTTAAAAGTCTTTATTGAGTTTGTTACGATATTGCTTCTGTTTTATGTTTTGGTTTTTTGGCCGTGAGGCATGTGGATCTTAGCTCCCTGACCAAGGATCATACCCACGCCCTCTGTATCAGAAGGCAAAGTCTTAACCATTGGACCAGGGAAGTCCTGACATTGTATGCTTATAGAAGGACTCGAGTGTGATGGTTCAGTGAAGATGAGAAAGTAAAGTTCCCAAATATGACAAACTTTCTGTATCCATTTAGACAGCCAGCAGTGAGTACGAAGAGTCTAAATCTCTTTAGGATCAAGGACTCAGGGGAAGTCATCCACATCACGGCTGACACACACAGCCAACATACCTGTTCATTTGTCAGAAAGCCCCTAATGCAGTGGTCACCACTGCATAGCCTGGAGCATGAATTTATCACAAGGAAATTGGTTCCTAAATGTAAAATTCAATACATCAAACTCCACCAGGCAGACCAGAGAGAGAGACAGAAAGTAGATTTAATATTGCATTTGGCCATCAGAGCTCCTATACATTCACCATTATTTACCCAAAGGCCTGCAGGGAAGCAGAAGTGACAAGTAAAACTTTATTCCCCTGATGAATTTTTCAGGGCCACTCTTAATATTGGAGCTTTCAAGATGAGAAATGATTATATTTGACTGGTCCTCAAAGAATCTCATCACAGAACAGGCGACATCTAGGGGCAAGACACAGATGGACGGGACTTTCGAACATGGACTCCAGCCATTCAGTCACCAAAATGTATTGGAGCAGAGGTTGCAGCTAGGTGTTCCCAGAAATAAAGGAAAATGCAGAGCCTAGTCCTTGCTCTTGGGTAACCCATAGGGGAAATGGATTAAGAAGAGAGATACAGGGAAAGTTACTCAGCCTAAGAATGACGCTAAATGGAAAAGAGTGGAAGGATCCTCATTTTCAGAGCTCGGAGAGAGGGCAGAGTTATTAAGAAAATATTCCCCATGAAGGAGGCAAAGTTTAAAGGGTCTAAAATGGTGTGGCTTGGCAGAGAAGGATGCTAGAAGGCAACTGCAGACTGAGGAGCCTGGTCTGAAATCCATGGCAGGGAGTAACGAGAGATGAAAGCGATGAGATGTGGGCAGGTAATTAACTCCAGCAGGCCTTGAAACACGTGCTGAGAAGCACAGGTTTCATAATAAGAATATCTTATAGTTAGAGCAGTGTTGCTTTGCAAATCATGTTTGCGTGCATTATTTCCTGCCAGTAACCTAATTTCTGTAGATTGAAATCCTCTATTACCCTTCGTTCTCTCTGCTTCACCTCATCGTCAACACATCACCCATCTAACCTCTAAACGTATGCTGAAATGAAACTTCTTCTGGGGAAGGTTTCCTTGACTCCCAGACTAGATCTGATCTCCATTTTCCCTGCGATTATTCTCAGAATACCCTGTGAAACTCCTAAGGAAGGTAACCTAGAGATGGTATGGTTGTGCCATTCCCCAAACTTTTCAGGAACTCCGGCCCACTTGGGTCTTTCACTCCAAGACCCAAAGAAGTTACCCATATTCTCATGATCCAAGATGCAGCTATGACCAATGCTACATTCCAATCAGCAGAAACAGAGGAAGGGACAAAAACAAGGGACAAGGTGTTCCTGGGGAAGGCTGTTGGAAAGTGCCCCATGATATTTTCACATTTATCCTATTCATCAGAACTTAGTTACATGACCTCCTTCATTGAAAAAAAGGTTGGTAGCAAATGGATGGACCTAGAGATTGGTCTTACTAAGTGCAGTAAGCCAGACAGAGGATGACAAATACTATGTGATATCACTTACATGCAGAATCTAAAAAAGTTTTAATGATACAAACGAATTTATACACAAAACAGAAATAGACCCACAGACATAGAAAACAAAATTATGGTTACCAAAGTGGAAAGAGAAAAGGGAGGGATAAATTAGAAGCTTGGGATTAATATATACACACTACTATATATGAAATAGATAACCAACAAGGACCTGTTGCATAGTACAGGGAACTATACTCAATATTTCATATCAGTGTATAAGGGAAAAGAAAGAATCTGAAAAAATACATATATGTGTGTACAACTAAATCACCTATTGTACGCCTGCAACTAACACATTATAAATCAACTACACTTCAATTAAAAAAAAAAAACCCAGCATATTGACAGCTACCAATTCTGCTACTCTGGAATATAAGGGAAAAAAATATCAGAGGACAACTAGCCGTCTCTTGTTGTTGTTCAGTCACTAAGTCGTGTCCAACTCTTTGCAACCCCATGGACTGCAGCACACCAGGCTTCCCTGTCCTTCACTGTCTCCTGGAGTTTGCGCAAACTCATGACCATTGAGTCAGTGATGCCATCCAACCATCCAACCATCTCATCCTTTTTCATCCCCTTTTCCTCCTGCCCTCAATTTTTCCTAGCACCAGGGTCTTTTCCAGTGAGTCAGCTCTTCATATCAGGTGGACCAAGTACTGGAGCTTCAGCTTCAGCATCAGTCCTTCCAATGAATATTCGAGGTTGATTTCCTTTAGGATTGACTGGTTTGACCTCCTTGCGGTCCAAGGGACCCTCAAGAGTCTTCTCCAACACCACAGTTCAAAAGCATCAATTTTTCGGCACTCAGCCTTCTTTATGATCCAACTCTCACATTCATACATGACTATTGGAAAAACCATAGCTTTGACTATACGGACCTTTGTCAGCAAAGTGATGTCTCTGCTTTATAATACTCTGTCTATGTTTGTCATAGCTTTTCTTCTAAGGAGCAAGCGTCTTTTAATTTCATGGCTGCAGTCACCATCCTCAGTGATTTTGGAGCTCAAGAAAATAAAGTCTGTCACTGTTTCCACTTTTTTTCCCCATCTATTTGCCATGCAGTGATGGAACTGGATGTCATGATCTTAGTTTTTTGAATGAATTTTAAGCCAGGTTTTTCAGGTAAGGTGGCATGGTATTCCCATCTCTTTAAGAATTTTCCAAGTTTCTTCTGATCCAAACAGTCAAAGGCTTTAGCATAGTCAATGAAACAGAAGCAAATGCTTTTCTGGAATTCCCATGCTTTCTTCATGATCCAACAAATGTTGGAAATTTGATGTCTGGGTCCTCTGCCTCTTTGAAACCCATTTTGTACATCTGGAAATTCTTGGTTCACACACTGCAGAAGCCTAGCTTGAATGATTTTGAATATAACCTTGCTAGCATGTGAAATGACTGCAACTGTATAGTAGTTTGAACATTCTTTATCACTGCCCTTTTCCAGTCCTGTGACCACTGCTGAGTTTTCCAAATTTGCTGATATTGAGCAGCACTTTATTGAGTGCAGCAGTTTAAAAGCATTACATTTTACAATTTTAAACAGCTCAACTAGAATTCCATCACCTCCACTAGCTTTGTTCATTGTAATGCTTCTTAAGGCCCACTTGACTTCACACTCCATGATGTCTGCCTCTAGATAAGTGACCATACCATTGTGGTTATCCAGGTCATAAAGACCTCTTTGTATAGTTCTTCTGTGTATTCTTGCCACCACTTCTTAATATCTTCTGCTTCTGTTAGATCCTTATGGCTTGTGTCTTTATTGTGCCCTTCCTTGCATGAAATGCTCCCTTGGTATCTCCAATTTTCTTGGAGAGATTTCTAGTCTTTTCCACTCTGTTGTTTTCCTCTTTCTTTGAGGAAAAGAAATACTTACA
This sequence comes from Cervus canadensis, assembly GCF_019320065.1. Classification (NCBI taxonomy): domain Eukaryota; kingdom Metazoa; phylum Chordata; class Mammalia; order Artiodactyla; family Cervidae; genus Cervus; species Cervus canadensis. The sequence continues at coordinate 53,153,138 of NC_057399.1, forward strand.
AATACTTACAAACACTTACAAAGCCTTTCTTATCTCTCCTTGCAACTCTCTGGAACTCTGCATTCAATTGGGTATATCTTTCCCTTTCTCCTTTGCCCTTTGCTTCTCTTTTTTTCCTCAGCTATTTGGAAGGCCTCCTCAGACAACCACTTTGCCTTCTTGCATTTCTTTTTTGGGAGGGTGGTTTTAGACACAGCTTTTGAAGTGTTAGCCTATTGTGTTCCTCCTTTGCCTGAAGAACACAGTTTTCTACTGTGACAGGCTCCATATTTCTGTTTGGCATTGGTGCACAGTGAGTCAAAATTTTTCCAACAAATCTGGGGCTAGTCTGGGATCTGCTCATGGGCAGGAGGTTCTGCAGGGTCCCTTGGCTTGATCCGATGCTTGGGGGTTTCTCTCCACACCAGGCTCCTCTGGGAGAGTGGAGGTTTGGAGGATTTCTCTGAGGCTAGCAGTCTCTTACACAAGTCCAACACTTGACAGTGAAATTAACTGTTTGTAAATCTATATTTCTAGATTATTTTTTTGGTCTGTTAGCTTCACTGGATAATGCACAGTGTCAGAGCAAGAATTGAACCTAGTTTGCTCAGCAAGTTATCCTCAACACTTGGCACGCTGCCTGGTGCTAAATACAAGATACAGATAGCTGTCAAAAAAAAAAGATGCTTGAATGAATGTTGATGACAGTAGGTTTAAAATCTGCCAATTGCATAGAAAAGCAATACTGAATATTTTTTCTTCAGGTTGTGTGCGAGGTACTGGATATAAAAGGATGAATAAAATAAGGTCATCTTGTGGTGGGGAAAGAAAAGCTTTCACTTCTAGTGTTGGCCTTCAGATACCACATTGTCTCTCCAAATGATACATGATTGATCAGGCTTAGGGGGCTTCCCTGATAGCTCAGCTGGTAAAGAATCTGCCTGCAATACAGGAGACCCCGGTTTGATTCCTGGGTTGGGAAGATCTGCTGGAGAAGGGATAGGCTACCCACTCCAGTATTCTTGGGCTTTTCTCACGGCTCAGCTGGTAAAGAATCTGCCTGCAATGTGGGAGACCTGGGTTAAAGTGTGACCGTCCCAATAATTTCTATATTAGAACAAGAGAAATTGCCATATAACAAAGGAATGCTTTCCTGAGATTGGGAAATATTAGTGAGGGTCTAGATTAGGAAGATGAGATGAACTCCTAGAATCCTTAAAGTCACACAAACAAAATCAGAGGTTCAGTTTCTCAGACGAGTCCGACTCATTGCTACCCCATGGACTGCAGCATGCCAGGCTTCCCTGTCCTTCACTATCTCCCAGAGTTTGCTCAGACTCACGTTCATTGATTTGGTGGTATCATCAAACCACCTCATCCTCTGTCACCCTCTTCAGAACACATCAAATCTGATGTCTCCCAAAGGTGAGTGAGCATGAGAATCACCTGGGGAAAATTTTAAATCACCCCTCACCCTCTGGGCCCTAAGGCCTAATGAATCGTTATCTTTAAAGATGAGACTGAGTAAGATTTTTCCAAAGATGTCCAAGTTACTCTTGTTCATAGTTATGCAATAATAGTTCACCACATCTCTCACACTTCAATTCCATACTTAAACTCACGATTTTCATTGGAAAAGACCCTGATGCTGGGAAAGACTGAAGGCAGGAGGAAAAGGAGATGACAGAGGATGAGATGGTTGGATGACATCACTGACTCAATGGACATGAGTTTCAGAAAACTCCAGAAGATGGTGAAGGACAGGGAAGCCTGGTGTGCTGCAGTCCATGGGGTCACAAAAAGTCAGACATGACTGAGAGCCTGAACAACAACAAATACTTCACAGCTTGCTTCATGGCAAGCATCCAAAATAGAGAGCCTACATGCTTCAGTTCAGTTCAGTTCAGTCGCTCAGTCGTGTCCGACTCTCTGAGACCCCATGAATCGCAGCACGCAAGGCCTCCCTGTCCATCACCAGCTCCCGGAGTTCACTCAAACTCATGCCCATCAAGTCGGTGATGCCATCCAGCCATCTCATCCTCTGTTGTCCCCTTCTCCTCCTGCCCCCAATCCCTCCAAGCATCAGGGTCCTTTCCAATGAGTCAACTCTTTGCATGAGGTGGCCAAAGTACTGGAGTTTCAGCTTCAGCATCAGTCCTTGCAATGAACACCCAGGGCCTACATGCTTAGTCGTGTCCAACTCTTCACAACCCTAGGGACTGTACCTAGCCAGGCTCCCCTATTCATGGGATTTTCCAGGCAAGAATATTAGAGTGGTTGCCATTTCCTCCTCCAGGGGAAAATGGCAAGGGAACCCACTAATTCCTCTTTCTGCAGAATCCTAGAGGAAATTCAGTGTAGCAGTGGGGCATTGTAGCTAAAATGGATGGATGCAGGCCTTGGCACTATATTCAGCTATTAGACATGAATCCTTGGGAAAACTTTATAAATTTTCCAAGATTCATTTTTTCTCATTTTCTCATCTGTAAAATGAGAATCATCAAAGTATTAGCTCAAAAGGTTTTGTTTTGTTTGTGGTAATAAAATGAAATATGTAAGCCATTAGAACAAATTATTATTTCTTCCAGTTTGTTTAGGACAATGATACCCACTATAAAATGTTTTTATAACCGTGAACAGAGAAATACTCTAAAAGATTTGCAAAACCCTCATAACTCAAGAAACTTACACAAACAATTTGAAAAATAGAAGGAATTATTATTACTCAAATGGAGAAACACACATTTGACGTGTTTTGACCCTTGTATACTTGTGGTCATTGTTGTTTAGACTCAAAGTCAAGTCTGACTCTTTGCAACCCCTTCAACTACAGCCTGCAAGGTCCTCTGTCCATGGGATTTCCCAGGTAGGAATACTGGAGTGGGTAGCCACCTCCTTTCCCAGGGGATCTTTCCAACCCAGGGATCAAACCTGCATCTCCTGCATTGCAGGTGGATTCTTTACTGCTGGGCCACCTGGGGATCCCACGTATATCTGGACTTTTCACCAAATTACAAAAACCTTTTTCTTCACTAATTTGCCCATCGAAAAGTGACAACTTCTGAAAGTTAGACAATGCAATTATTTCTTGTCACGATATTATAAGACTGCATTGGCAAACTCTGTGAATTAGAGGTCTCTATTTATAATGAATTTAGAATTTTTAGATACAGAACCAACTATTCCTGCTTCATTTTCTCAGTTTCCAGCTGTCAATCAAAGATGGGCCAGTAACAGTGACCACTTTTTTCCTTTTTTAATCCTCATGGGCCTTAGAACAAGAATGTAAGAGGACGGATTATACCTTGCAAGCTGAGGAGTATCTATTATTTTTGGTGAACAGAGCCAAAGAAAATTTTGAGACATTATTGGGGGTGCTAGTGGTAAAGAACCTGCCTGCCAATGCAGGAGACGTAAGAGATATGGGTTTGATCCCTGGGTCAGGGAGATCCCCTGGAGGAGGAAATGGTACCCCATTCCATTCCTCTTGCTTGAAGAATCCCATGGACAGAGGAGCCTGGCAGGCTACAGTCTATAGGGTCTCAAAGAGTTGGACATGACTAAAGCGACTTAGCACACAAATGAAATAAAAAGAACAGGGCTTCAAAATACTACCTGTCAGAAGAAAGAAAACAGCAGAGGGTATTTTCCACAACTCCCACTGCAGCGCACTGCACCAGGAAAGGGCTGAGAGAGGATATACAGGAAGATTAAATAGTATCTCGAACAGTGATATCCCCAGAGATCTTAGGCTTTTTTTTATTTTTCCAGGCCTAAAAATTGGCAGAATTTCGAGTAAATCACAAAAGCAATTGTCATCGAGCACATTCGCAGCTGCTCAAACAACTATTTTAAGGCGAGGGAAGCTGGCAGGCAGAGGGAGTCAGGATAAAATGAATCAGGATGGAGAATATAAAACAGGGTGAAAAAAGGAAGGGCTGTGACTTCTAAGGTAATTCGGCCTCTGTGTTTGCATTTATAGAGAAGACGGTTGATGGGATTGTCGTAAGGTATGTTTTAACCATTTTAATGCATGACAGTGTTGCTGTGGAGGCTGGGGAAGAAAATGATAGATCAGTTTCCAAGATAGACTCCAGGTTTAACTCCCTCACAATTTCTCCAGTGGCTCAGAGTTGAAATTTTTGTACGGAGATGCCTAAATAACTAACAACTTCTAAGCCTCAAAAAAAAAAAAATCAGAATTTCAAAATGATGACAATGGGAGCAATTGAAAGGACTGCACAGGAACTCCTTACTGAGTGTTCATTCACAACACCGTTCTGAGACTATCATCGTAGACAGAGGAAAGTGAAGGAAGTCCCCCCATTGCTATGATGGACATCATCTGTGTCATAAACATTTGGCAAAGCAGAAGTTAGTCATTTCATCATGACACTAATTCACCTATCCAGATGGGATTACACACCATGGGATGCCGTTAGCAGCTAACTTATCTCTAAATATTACAAGCAAGATGTTTCGCTGTCTCTTGATGTTTACTAACCTTTCGTGGCTTTCATTTTTAACACAAATTCCTATTAAAATTGGTAGCTGAGTTTGGGCTTATTTTAGTTGCTTTTAAAGATAAAAACATTCTTCAAGGACATTTATATATAGTGGGCTTTACAACAAGGGAAATAATATGGTTAACGGCTAACACTACAGCCCGATCAGCATTTTAATGTGTGAACCGAAGCAAGGCCAAAATAGTACATCATTCGACTGCAGTATATCTTAACTCCTTCTATAGTCATCTATCATGTTTCTTCTGAAAGTCCACCTTGGACCAGTCACTGGCAGAGATGTTGAATGAAAAAGCCCTGGTCACTCTCATCATGTCACTTAGTCTATTTAAACAAATAATTAAAATAGGAGCCTGTGTTTGTCTTAACACAAGAGTAACTATTAGTGAGAAATAGCTGACATTCAATAAACTGCACATATTTAGGGTATATCATTTTATAAGTTTTGACATATGTATACATTAATGAAAACGTCACCACACCTAAAATCCATACACATAACGCCCCAGGGTCTTCTTGTATTTTACACCTTTGTAATCTTTCCCTCCTGACCGTCCCCGCGTGCCTCCTTCCCTGGTTTCCACCGATCTGGTCTCCGTCACAAGTTCGCGTTGTCTAGAGTTCTGTGTAAATGAGGTCACACAGTATATTTTCTTACTTATGTAGCCTCTTGTGCTCAGCATTATTATTTTAAGAATTATTCATGTTGTTGTGTGTACACACTATCTATTCTTTGCATTGTTAAGTAGTACTCTATTGTCTGAATATATCACCATGTGTTCTTCTATTCGTCTATGATAGATATTTAAATTGTTTCCATTTGCAGCCATTAAAAATAAAGCTTCAGTGAAAAAGCCTGGCATTTCATTATATCTGGGTTGTAAGTGAATGCGAGGAGAAAAGAAATTCAGATGAGAGATGGTTGTACTTTGGGATAAGCCTTGCACTTAAGAGGTTTGAGGGTTTTGTTCATTAACATTCTCCTTGTTGTTGTCAGTTATAGGGATAAGCAGATCTAAAGATGGAAAGAGGGGTTAACTGATACTCTAGGAAGTCCTTCCAGGGGTCCAAATTCAGTGAAACTACTTATACACTACACAAGCTTTGGAATAAAGCTTCTGATACTTGGGGAAAATAAATGTTTGTCCTTGGAAATCTGCTGCTCTCCGAGTTCACAGCACCGGTCAGATTGGTCTGGGACCACGTCACCAGAAACCTGGGACCATGGCTCACACATAACCGCACCTTCAGCCTCCATTACAGTATCTGTCTTACAGGTTCACTCAGAAAATATTAGTGGAAGAAAGGGAAAGAGGGTGGGAAGGAAGACAGGGTCAAGGGAAAGGGTAAATAAATAATGGATAAACTGATAAAAGTTGAGACATAGGAAATGAATATATTCATCTAAAGGATTAAGTTTGGCTGAAAGCATTGATAAAATAAGACAGATGCTCTAGATATTTGTATAACACTGAAAAAAATTAACGATGATTTCTGTGTTTAGAAATAAGAGAAAAACCCCTGGGTAAGGTGGCCTCTTTGGTGGAACAAAACTTTGTTCACATTTCTATTAGCCCTTTTCTCTCTTCTCTTTGTAGTAAATAAAATACCTTAATAGAATCTCACTATGCAATGAGCTTAGAAATGTCAGCTTCTGATGTATTATATCCTCAGTTCGTAGCACAGGGCCTGTTGATATTCAACAGCAGTCCATGGTAAGCTAATTACTACAGATAACAAGGATTCAATCTTCAGTATGCTAGAAGAAGCCATTTAAAGGTCACTGATCTTCCTCTCTTTCCTTAAAGCAAGCAAGATCCTATGACAGCACTTCTCCCTACACTTCTCCCATTCCCCACGTTTGTTCATAATGTTCTCTCTATCTGAAATTCCCTCCCAAACCTCCATACATATCTGCATTAGAAATCTCAACCATCTTATTAAAACCCACTGAGAAGCAACTTTGAAACTCTAGTATGATTGACTGACAGAAGACCTCTTCCTCTAGGTACCCACACTATTTTATTTTCTTTCTCCTCTGGTGCTTATCCCATTATACCTTATATACTATTATTAGTTGTGTATTTATCTCTTTTATTAAACTGTAATATTCTTAAGAGAAGAGATCGGTCTTACTCATCTCTATACTTTCTGTGCATGTCTATGTGCTAAGTCGCACAGTTGTGTCCGATTCTTTGTGACCCCATGGACTGTAGCCTGCGAGGCTCCTCTGTCTGGGATTGTCCAGGCAAGAATACTGGAGTGGGTTGTCATGCCCTACCCCAGGGGATCTTTCCAACCTAGGGATCAAACTCAGGTCTCCCACATTGCAGGCAGATTCTTTACTGTTTGAGCTACCCAGGAATCAAAATGACTTGTAAACAGTAGCAGTTTGAGAAATACTTCCTGGATGAATAAATAGGTCAATGAATAAAAGAAGTTAAACTTTCTAATGTTTACAATACATGAATGGCTAGAAGGAACACACTTTCCCAAATATCTCGCCCATTGTTTCCACTGAAATGTGAGAAAACCCCTCCTTCTATGGGTAAACTCCCTTCAAATAGAAATGCCATTTTAACATATCAGTTTATAAGTCATGAACTCTTTGGTTGTAATGAATTTATGCAAGTAATCAACCAGTTCCTTTAGAGGATCCTGAAAGAATAAATGTGGGAAAGGATGCAAGGCAGAAGAAGTCTAGTATATCTATAAAGACAAACAATAGGAATCTCTGGCATATGTATACACATATGTATATAAACGTAGGTCCTGAAATTAGAATTTTATGGGATAATCAGAAAAAGAGCGTGAAAGGAAAAAGGTAAAAAGAATAATGCTAAAAGTAACACCGTTACTTTTATAATTATGTTATATATATAGGTTATATATATATGTAATGTTATGTTATATGTTATGTTATGTTATATATATAGGTTATAATTATGTCTCGCTTCAGCATGACATAAGCAAAAATCTGGACTCAACTTTATAATTTTGCATATTTGGTACAGTGGGGTATGTGCATCCCTATATTTTTATTTTGGAATAAAAAGGGATATAAATTTCTGCTTTTAGATATGATGAAGTAATTTACTCCAATGAGGACAACAAGAAAAGGCAGGTAAAGAGCAAGAATTATGATATTACACCACAAAAGGTAAAAACAAGAAAGAATAGGGAAAAGAACATCTCTAAGACCAAAACTTTTGAGATTGAAGAGACAAATTTTAAGCCTTCAGAGGTGAACTGAAGTTCTGAAGCTCTTCCTGGGTCCATTGACCAATCCTAGGCCTGGCCTAGGGGTTTGGAATCCATACTTTGCCCTGACCACAGCCCCTGCAGAAGGACCAAGAAACCCTAGCGATTTGGTGACTGCACAGGCCTGGAATGGCAAAATTGGAGACTTCAGGTGTCTCAAACACACTTCCCATCTCCCCTTTAAACTTTTGTCAAATTGTGAAGCTACACATAACTCGAGTTTAAAGAACTAAGTTGAAAATCCCTGAGAAGCAGAACAGAAATTTCTTTTTCAACATAGTTCAGGGTGTGATTAGATTAAAGTGATGGAAAAAATAAATAAATAAATAAAGTGATGGTTGTCTCCCTCCCTACTCTCCTGCCTGGCAAAAGAAAAGACAAATCAAATCTGGTGAAAAAGAGCATCATCTGGCAGCTCTACAGATTTTACAGTATCCAATAAGTAATCAAAAAATTACAAGGGACATGAAAGACAGGAATATGCAATCAGTAACAAAAAGAAAGTATAAACAAAGATCAGAAGCCAACCCACAGATAATCCACATAGAGAAATTAATGATTTCAAAATGGTTATGATTAATTTGTTCAAAATAGTAAAAAAAAAAAAAAGATACATAGAATAAATTAAAGGAAAAAGGATTTCAAAAGAGAATTAATTTTTTAAAATACCCAAGCAGGCACTCTAGAACTGAAAAATATAATAACTGAAATTAAGAATTCAAGGAATGTGTCTAATAGCATACTGAGAAATAGACAAGAGGTATGAACTGAAAGGTTAATAGAAAATGTGTAACTGAAGCTTAGACAGAAAAGAAAGAAAATTTCAGAAAATATAAATGATATCATATCATTGGAGTCCTAGAAGGAGAGGAGAGAGAGAACATAGAAATAAAGTTATTATATGAACAAATAATGGCCCAGAATCTTCCAAAATTGATTTTAAAAAAACGCTAACACACAAACTCAAGAAACTCAGTACAGCTTAAGTAGAATTTTTTAAAGTGCATCTAGGCACATCAGAGTCAAACTACTAAAACCCAGAACAAACAGAGAATTTTTATGACACCAGACCTTTGTTATCTTGAAAGGAATAACAATAAATCTGGCAACCAACTTCTCAAAGGAAATAGTATAATCCAAAAAATAGCAAAATCAACATCTCTACAATGCAAAAAGGAAATTACTGCCAAGTTAGAATTCTATGCCTAGCAAAATAACCTTTCAAAATTTATATTGAAACAAATACATTATCAAAGAAAAATACTGAGAGAATTCATCACTGACATACAAGGAATACTAAAAGGAGTTTTTAAGGTAGAATAAAAATGATACCAACTGGAAATATGGAAGTAAAAGCAATTAAGATGAAAAAGCTAAATATGTATGCATATATAAATTAATGTTCAATATAATATAATAGTACCAATGTTTAAAATTAAAAGATAGGTGAAATTAAAACACATTTAAAAAGTAACTCTACTGGTAGTGTCATTAAACACATTTGAAAAATAGAGGGCAAATGGAACTAGAGGGTGGTAAAAGTTGCCACTATTATCAGGGCATTGGAAAGCAATAATATACATTGGACTCTGCGTGCCTGCATGCTAGGACACTTCAGAGCTATCCCAGTCTTTGTGACCCCATGGACTGTAGCCCAAAAGGTCCTCTGTCCATGGGACTCTCCAGGCAAGAATTTTACAGTGGGTTGCCATGCCCTCCTCCAGGAGATCTTCCCCACCCAGGGATCAAACCCACGTCTCCTGAGTCTCCTGCATTGGCAGGCAGGTTCTTTACCACTAGCGCCACCCGGGAAGCCCTGCACTGGAGTGTAACAAGTCAAAAATACTTTCCGTAATCTCTAAGGTAACTACTTCAAAACTAACTGTACTGATAACGACATTAAACACAAAAGATCATATACTTAAAACTATTATCGTCATATTGGATTTAAAAAATAGCTTCCATAATAGAGGCACACTTAAATAATAGGACACAGAAAGGTTGAGAGTAAAAGTACAGAAAAAGATGTGCCATGAAAACATCAACCAAAATAAAGCTAACATAACAACACCAATGTTAAACGAGGTATATTTGAAGGCAAGAAACATTACTAGAGATTTTGAAGTAGTTTTTAAAGGATATGTGGGTCAATCATAAGAAAAATAGCAGAGTCCTAGATATGTATGCACCCAACAATAGAGTTTTAAATATTTTTTTAATTCTCGAAGTATAAAAACTAAACAAATAAATCCAAATCATATTAGCAGACCTTAAAACACTTCTCCCAACAGGTGTTAAGAGAAATAAACAAAACATCCAAAAGACAGGTGAACAGATAAACAAGTTGGGTACAACTATTCAAGGTAGTACTACTCAGCAATAAAAAAAATTAACTACTGATACACAAGGAAAAATGAATGAACAGCAAAATTAATATACTACCTGAAAGAAGGTGGACAAAAATGAGTATATACTATATAATTTCATTTCTAGAAAATTCTAGAAAATTCAAATAATCTATAGTAAAAGAAGCAGACAGGTGACTACCTGGGAACAAGAGGAGGAAGGGAGAAAAGAAGGCAAGTAGAAAAAAGAGCTCCGGCAATGATTTCATGAATTTATAAATATATCAAAACTTATGAAATTGTACACTTTAAATATGTATACTTTACATTGTCATATGTCAATTATACCTCAATGAAATTGTTTTAAAAATCACACAATTAACACATGTACCTAAATGTCATACAGAAACAAAGAAAAGACTTTGCACACAACAACAGTAGAATTCACATCCCATTCAAGTTCCCATGGAATATTTACCATATCAACCACAAAGAAGCCTTACAGAAAGCCTCAACAATGCTCAAAGAGTTAATTACTCAATATATTCTCTGATCACAGTGAAATTAGCTAAAATAACAAAAGAAAACTATAAAACCCTAATTCCTTGAAACTTAGACAATATTTCTCTATACAATGGGTCAAAGAAGAAATAACAATAGAAATTAGAAAATATTTTGAATTGAATAATAATGAAGAAGGAAGAAACAGATCAATATTTGGGAGACTGCAGGTAAAGTAGTGTTTAAAGGAAAACAGATAGCTTTAAAATCTGTATAGTTGGAAAGAAGGGAGTCTAAAACATAATCTAAGAATATATCTTATCATTGAAAAAGCAAGAGAGTTCCAGAAAAACATCTATTTCTGATTTATTGACTATGCCAAGGCTTTTGACTGTGTGGATCACAATAAACTGTGGAAAATTCTTAAAGAGATGGGCATGCCAGATCACCTAACCTGCCTCTTGAGAAACCTATATGCAGGTCAGAAAGCAACAGTTAGAACTGGACATGGAACAACAGATTGGTTCCAAATAGGAAAAGGTATATGTCAAAGCTGTATATTGTCACCCTGCTTATTTAACTTATATGCAGAGTACATCATGAGAAACGCTGGGCTGGAAGAAGCACAGGCTGGAGTCAAGACTGCCTGGAGAAATATCAATAACCTCAGATATGCAGATGACACCACCCTTATGGCAGAAAGTGAAGAGGAACTAAAAAGCCTCTTGATGAAAGTGAAAGAGGAGAGTGAAAAAGGTGGCTTAAAGCTCAACATTCAGAAAACTAAGATCATGGCATCTGGTCCCATCACTTCATGGGAAATAGATGGGGAGACAGTGGAAACAATGTCAGACTTTATTTTTTGGGGCTCCAAAATCACTGCAGATGGTGACTGCAGCCATGAAATTAAAAGACGCTTACTCCTTGGAAGGAAAGTTATGACCAACCTAGATAGCATATTAAAAAGCAGAGACATTACTTTGCAAACAAAGGTCCATCTAGTCAAGGCTATGGTTTTTCCAGTTGGTCATGTATGATGTGAGAGTTGGACTGTGAGAAAGCTGAGCGCCGAAAAAATTGATGCTTTTGAACTGTGGTGTTGGAGAAGACTCTTGAGAGTCCCTTGGACTGCATGGAGATCCAACCAGTCCATCCTAGAGGAGATCAGTCCTGGGTGTTCATTGGAAGGACTGATGCTGAAGCTGAAACTCCAGTACTTTGGCCACCTCATGCGAAGAGTTGACTCATTGGAAAAGACCCTGATACTGGGAGGGACTGGGGGCAGGAGGAGAAGGGGACGACAGAGGATGAGATTGCTGGATGGCATCACCGACTCAACGGACATGAGTTTGAGTAAACTCCGGAGTTGGTGATGGACAGGGAGGCCTGGCGTGCTGCGGTTCATGGGGTCGCAGAGTCAGACACGACTGAGTGACTGAACTGAACTGAAAGTACAAGAAAGAAGAGGAAGGGCAAAAGTAAATTAATAGGAAATATCAGTACAGTAGAGAGAATCAACAAAATTAAAAGGTAAATATTTTAAAGATTTTTTAAAAATTGGTAAACCTTTAGCAAGACTGACTGAAAAAAGAAAAAAAATCAAACTTTTTTTCTGATTAAAAATAAAGAAAAATACACAAAATCAGAAAAAATAAAATGCCATGAAAATCAAATTGCCAAGTCTCAATATTGCATGAATACAGGCAACTGAGTTTCCCATTTTTATTTTTATTTTTTTATTTTTTATTTTTTTTTTAGTTTCCTATTTTTAATTAAATTTATCTCTAACACAGTTCACTTTACATTTACATTATAGTTTTCTTAATATATGGTAACAATTCTCTTTTCAGATGCCTGTTTATGTCTTTGGATTTTTTTCTCAACTGAGATATTTTAAAATATGTATGAATGTCTAAAATTAAATAATTTCTAAACATAGCTATATGATGCATGTAATATACAGATAATTATTGTTTAATAGTTATAGTTATTTAAATTATAGTTTAATTTATAGTTATTTAAATTACGTAAATTTAATGTTATTATCCAATAATCTTTCTTTTAAAACTTTGCTAACACTATCCTAGAACAACAACAACAAAAAAGGCAAGAGCTATCAATAATGTCATGTGGAAACCTTGCTCAAGGTAATAAACACATTGTCCTGGGTTTCTCCGGTGGCTCAGTGGTCAAGAATCTGCCTGCAGATGCAGGAGACATGAGTTTAATCCCTGTCCAGGAACATCCCACATGCTGCAGAACAAGTTCATGCACCACAACTATTGAGTTTGTGCTCCAGAGCCTGAGAACCACAGCTACTGAAGCCTGAGTACCCTGTGCTCCCGACAAGAGAAGCCACCACAATAAGTCCACGCCTCTCAACTAGAGAGTGGTCCTGGCTTGATGCAACTAGGGGAAAGCTCACACAGCCTCGAAGACCCGGCACAGCCAAAACTAGACACACAAATTAAAAATTATAAAAAGAAACAAATACATTGCTGTGAATTTCTTTAAAAATTAAAAATAAAAAGTTACATAGGGATCTGCTTATTTCCATGGTTTTACTTGCTATATAATCATAGACTAGACAGTAGCTTCCTGAGGTCATGACTACATATACCCCATATCAGAAAGTTGTTAAAACCTACATTTTCTTAGGACTTGTCCATAGCTAAAATTTTCAACTTAATATAAACGTCCAGTATGTAATGTAAACTCTCTGATAGATTATGAGAGCAGAGAAGCAAACGCTAGGCTACGTAAGAGAGGCTGTGAAAGAAAAAAAGTGAAAGTGAAAGTCCCTCAGTCAAGTCTGACTCTTTCCAACCCCATGACTATAGCCCACCAGGCTCCTCTGTCCATGGGATTCTCTAGGCAAGAACACTGGAGTGGGTAGCCTTTCCCTTCTCCAGGGGGTCTTCCCAACCCATGGATTGAACCCAGGTCTCCCACATTGCAGGTGGATTCTTTACCATCCAAGCCACCAGGAAGCCCAAGAGAGGCAGAGTATCTCCAATAAATGGCCAATGAATATAGAAAGCTTTCTGTTTACTACAACAATTTTAAGTAAATCCTTAGTCTCTTGGGTCAACGGTGTGAAGATAAAAGAGAATTCAACTCAAACTCTCACTGAAAAAATATTTTACATTCAGGCCTTATATGATATTAAAATGCACTTCATGCCTGAAACCTCTTTTATATAAACACGGATGCAAGAATGGAAGCAATTCCAGAGAAAAGCACAATAACAACCACAAGAACAGCATTATATTCTACTACTAGTTTATATGGTAGAAATTCATACCAACTGCTGTTATCTAACTAATTTTTTCTATTCACTATCCAATGATGATATTCATATCATTTTACATATATATATATATGTTGCATATACACATATATGTTGCTTAGCTGCTAAACATCATACACATGTTTATATATATATATGCATATACATAATTGTTGATACATATATCAGAGAAGGCCATGGCACTCCAGTCCAGTACTCTTGCCTGGAAAATCCCAGGGACAGAGGAGCCTGGTAGGCTGCAGTCCATGAGGTCGCGAAGAGTCGGACACGACTGAACAACTTCATGTTCACTTTTCACTTTTTCATGCATTGGAGAAGGAAATGGCAACCCACTCCAGTGTTCTTGCCTGGAGAATCCCAGGGGTGGGAGCCTGGTGGGCTGCCGTCTACGGGTCGCACAGAGTCGGACTGAAGCGACTTAGCAGCAGCAGCAGCAGACATATACATGTTATTGCTTAGTTGCTAAGTCATGTTCAACTCTGCAAACCCATGGAATGTCGCCTGCCAGGCTCATTTGTCCATGAGATTCTCCAGGCAAGAATACTGGAGTGGGTTGCCATTTCCTTCTCCAGGGAATCTTCCTGACCCAGGGATCAAACCCAGGTCTCCTGCATTGTAGGCTGATTCTTAACCACTGAGACACCTGGGAAGCCACATATATATGTGCATATATATGCATATATGCATATATGTGCATATAATTGCAATTATTTTTATGAAAATGTTTAAATGAGTCTCATTATCCTCTACTTATCTCCCTTTTTATCTACAAAATTATATAAATCAATGCTAATTTTACTGTGCACAAAGTTCACTATTTTAGATGGTGTTTTTATCAGTGATATAAAGAAGGTGCAGCACTGAAGAATTGATGCCTTCGGACTGTGGTGCTGGAGAAGACTCCTGAGAGTCCCTTAGATAGCAAGGAAATCAAACCAGTCAATCTTAAGGGAAATAAACCTTGAATACTAGCTGGAAATCAACCCTGAATACTCATTGCAAGGACTGAAGCTGAAGCTGAAACTCCAGTATTTTGGTCATCTGATGGGAATAGCTGACTCACTGGAAAATTCCCTGGTGCTGGGAAAAGATTGAGGGCAGAAGGAGAAGAGGGCGTCAGAGGATGAGATGGCTGGATGGCATCACCGATGCAATGGACATGAACTTGGGAAAACTTTGGAAGACTGTAAGGGACAGGGAGGTCTGGCTGCAAAGAGCCAGACACGACTGGGCAACTGAACAACAACATCAGTGATCCTGTGACCTCTCCTTAGAAATGTGTGGTGGAAAAGGGCAGAAAATCCCATGAAAACAGCTCCTTTGAATTTTAATTAGTAAATGCATTTTTACTTTCATAATATTAATATTACCCTCACATATTTTAGTTAAAACTTATTGCTACTTAAAAATAGTTCATAATTTTTATAATTTACCATGTTGAAAAGAGGAAAAGAATATTAGTTATAGTTCTGTTTATCTCTCTTCCATTGAACTCCTTATGAAAAAATAACCTCTATATTTATAGAATTTTTCACTTAGGAAATTCAAACTATTTAACAACTATTATATTCCCTGATAGCTCAGCTGGTAAAGAACCCACCTGCAATGCAGGAGACCCCGGGTTGATTCCTGGGTCGGGAAGACCCGCTGGAGAAGGGATAGGCTACCCACTCCAGTACTCTTGGGCTTCTCTTGTGGCTCAGCTGGTAAAGAATCTACCTGCAATGTGGGAGAGCTGGGTTTGATCCCTGGGTTGGGAAGATCCCCTGGAGAAGAGAAAGGCTATCCACTCCAGTATTCTGGCCTGGAGAATTCCATGGACTGTATAGTCCATGGACTCGCAAAGAGTCGGACACAACTGAGCGACTTTCACTTTCATAATCAAAATTATGGCAGAGTGATAAAAATTTGATATTTAACTTGCAAACTCCCCAAATCACAAGACAATCTTGTCAATCACTCAATTTAGGATTGAAAACCTTCCATAGCCTCCTTTTCAAATTTTGAAAAGGTTTTGATAAAAGAACCCTAAATAGTGGAATTAGCACTAGAAAGGTAGCACATCACAATATACTATTAATGCATTTTCTTATTATAATCTTTTTTATGGTTTTCACACATATGCATTACTGGCTCCCTTGATACCAAATGAAGCTATTCCATCTTCTTCATTATAGCCCTTAAAATATCTGAGCGTAGCTATCACTGTCCCCTGATTGTCTCCCCATTACCAGGTTTTCCCCATAACAACTCATTTGACACAGTTTGGGTTTTCTCTCTGTTCTGCTCAATCATCGCCATTAGTCTCCATCTTTCATAAGCTGCAATTTCTACTGTAGCACTCAGTACTCCCCGCTGCCCTGATTAGTGCTGAGGAGAGCAGGACTCACGGCCCTCCCTCTGGGTACCAGGGCGACAGGAGAATGTTCATCTTCCTGGAGTTTTAATTGCATCCTTTACTGACACTGAGTTGAGTTGAGCAAATTCCATGATGTTTTTAATTTATTTTCATGAAGTCCTATCTCCTCTCTGTAATTACATCACTATATTCCTAGATATAAGTACAGGATTCTAGATTTATCCCAGATATTTATTTAACATAGATATACTTATTACTCAAGAACAACCAGCTCATGACAGAAAAAAATTTGAAAACTGCCACACTCCTTCTCCATTACATATGGTGATCACACCATTCTCTTCTTCACAGATAAAATGGAAAAACAGTAGAACACATCTAACTATTGGACACAGATCTTTCATTCCAGGAGAAAATGGAGAGAGGGAATGTGTTGTTTGCATTCTTTTTCTTCCTGCTTAATTTACCAAACAAATATCAATTCTCTGCTTCATTTTACCTGTAGAGACACAGCTTGAACAAGAATTCTAATTTAAGGGAATGAAACTGTCAATAGAATTGTTTCTTGATCAACCACCATTCATTCAGCCATTGTAGAGCAATGGACCAGGCACTGTGTTACATCTTGCTTTGCTGTAGCTGAGAGCACACAGCCCAAGTTTTCCATCATTTATATTGAGTGTAATAATTGCTTTTGTTTGTATTCTTTTTGTCACATCTCATTTTTCAACTTTTCTAATAAAACACTGAAGAAAACCATAGAACACTACAAATGGGATCTTTTAGTTATACCATTTTATTAATAGCACTTAACTTTGGCTGTTAAACTATTAACATAATTAAAAAGCTGCAATATTGCATTAGCAGAGTAAATGCATTCCAGTGAATAATGATAAACCATTCACAATTTACTAAGAGCTCAATTTAGCCCAAATTATATTGTTAACAATATGCCTGGTTTACTCACATGAAATTTAAAAAACCATCCACAAGAATTAACATAAAACACCTTATGCCACTTATGTACACTATAACTCATAGGTGGAATGGGCAAACGAAATTAACAAAGTTAACATTTAGGCCAGTCTCTTCGGAATAGCTGTTGGTGTACCAGCCTTATGAAATACATGCCCATCTCTTTTCTTCTCTTTTCTTTTATTTCTATGTCTCCATTTGTACTCGGTTGTATTTATAGTGATGAAGTAAAATATGTCATATTGACCCTGTCTAAGGATAGATGGTGTTTTACAGACTCAATGGTGCATCCATAAAATTAACAGAGTCTGATCATATTATTATAAGTAGTTGTCTTAGAGTGGGAAAGGGCTCTAGCAAACCTTTTGCTCTCTACAGAAATCTCTCTACAGCATTTGAGAAAATAATCATAAGAAATACTATCTATGTTGTTAATAAATGCCACTTTACATCCATGAACATCCATAAGGATTTACGAGGTGGGTACTAAGAAAGAGGGCTTCCCTGGTAGCTCAGCTGGTACAGAATCTGCCCACAATGTGGAAGACCCCAGTTCAATTTCTGGGTCAGGAAAACCTGCTGGAGAAGGGATAGGCTACCCACTCCAGTATTCTTGGGCTTCCCTGGTGGCTCAGCTGGTATAGAATCTGCCTGTAATGTGGGAGACCTGGGTTCAATCCCCGGGTTGGGAGGATTCCCTGAAGAAAGGAGTGGCTACCTACTCCAGTATTCTGGCCTGGAGAGTTCCTTGGACTGTATAGTCCATGGGGTTGCAAAGAGTCAGACACGATTGAGTGACTTTCACTTTACTAAGAAAGAGAGAGGAACTTTCCCATCATCTCCCAGCTATTAAGGGGCAGACAGAGCCAGGAAGAGCATTCAGACCCTCTGATGGCAGGTTTCGTGTGTTTATCCATTACACTGGACAGCCTTTCCTTCTCTGTGGTTAGGCACAGCCTTTCAGTAACTGCTTAAGCAATTCTGAAGAAGGGATGCTCATTTTCTCTCTAGGCAACACATAGCATTTTGGATATCTTCAGTTTAAGAAGTCCTTCCTTATATTGAATCTGCGTAACTGATACACCTCTTTGTCCTGGCTTAATTCCTTGGAAGAGCACAAAATGAGCTCTATGCCTCTATCCATAAAAGACATTCATGTTTATAAAGAAGGCAGTCACATTTCCTCCAAACCTCCTTTATTTCTAAGTGAAATATTTGTAAGTTCCTTCAGCTTTTTTCATATGACATAGTCTTCAGAAAATACTGATTGCTCTTCCATCACTACAACTGTTTGCAAACAACCATTTAAGTGGGGGCATCAAAACTGAAGAGCAATATTATAGGTATGACCTGACCTTGAGATTGTCCTGGGACTCTGCCCTTCCTTGTCCTGAATGGTAGACCAGAGGACTTAGCATTTCTGACGGAATATTGATTCTTTTGAATTTTTGAAGGCAAACCAGCAGTTCCATAACACACATACTCTACTGAGAATATGACATGTATTTTACAGAATACTTCAATTAAATTAGATAATGAAGATAAAATGTGTGGCTCAAATTACAGCACATGTACCTCAAGACAAGTGTTTAGCAGTAAGCTATTTCCATAATGCGTCAGCCTAGCTGGTTGATTAGTCTTGCTACATCAGTGATTGTCATTTTAGATCTGGGGACATGAGATGTTCAGACCAACTCTTTAATGGATGCCAACAGTCAACTATAGTATGGAAAATACCAGTCACCAAGGCATATTTCTGTCTCATCCTGACCTTGAAATCAAGAAAATTCTCTGGATGACTGAGTCATTCTTCTCAAGCTCAAGCTTGGATAATTTATTGTTTTAATCTTAATATAAATGATAAACTATGTATTTATCTTCAGTTAATATCATCTTTCAGATTAGCTGTACCCTCTGAATACTTGTTTGGTTATCCAGGACATTAGATTTTCCTCTCAGAGCAGTGTTAGCTTCAGATTTTATAAGCATGCTACCTTTATCATTTTCAAGCATGATAGAAAGGGAGGAAGAGGGACCAACCTGGCTATGCCCCTAAGGCAGCTGAACCCAGGGAAGTCGCTCCAGGGAGGAGGAGCATCAGAAGGGAAGGGAGAAAGTGCAGCAGTGCCAATGCGGGATTCAGAGATCTATCTATCGGATATCCAACACCCTACTACCCCACTATGGAGTCTATCAGCCCAGCCTATACTCTGCCTCTGGCATCTGTAAAGAAATCAGATTTCAAGTCAGAAATCTGAAGCAGCAGCCCAGAAGAATATACAAGTCTCATCAGGGCAACTTTACTGAGAGGTTTATCATGCTCTCAAAGAATGGCTCTAATAATGGCCCTGGTGAGTAACTATTTACTGTGACCCAGTCCTTTTTATGTGACTTCTTAATATTCCCAACAATCTTCTAAGGCAGATATTATTACTATGGCTATTTTACAGAAGAAGCAGCTAAGCTACTTGCCCACGATCCCATAGATGGAAAGAGCATCCTCAGGATCTATGAGCAGTCTGTCTTCAGAGTCTGTAATCGAGGACAGCCACCAGACTGCCACTGTTGCTGTCCCGTTGTTCAGTCATGACTGAGTCTTTGCAACCCCATGGACTGCCTCTCACCAGGCTTCTCTTTCTTTCATCCTCTCCCGGAAGTTGCTCAAACTCATGTCCATTGAGTCAGTGATGTTATCCAACCATCTCATCCTCTGTCGCCCTCTTCTCCTCCTGCCCTCCTTCTTTCCCAGAATCAGGGTCTTTTCCAATGAGTTGGCTCTTCCTATCAGGTGGCCAAAGTATTGGAGCTTCAGCTTCAGCATCAGTCCTTCTAATGAATATTCAGGGTTGCTTTCCTTCAGGATGGATTAATTTGATCTCCTTGCAGTCCAAGGGACTCTCAAGATTCTTCTCCAGCATTAAAATTTGAAAGCATCGATCCTTTGGCTCTCAGCCTTTTTTATGGTCCATCTCTCACATCTACACATGACTACTGGCAAAATCATAGCTTTGACTATACAGATTTTTTTAGGCAAAGTGATGTCTCTGCTTTTTAATATGCTGTCTAGGTTTGTCATAGCTTTCCTTTCAAGGAACAAGCATCTTTTAATTTCATGGCTGCAGTCACTGTCTGTTAGTCCATCTTTTAATACAAGGGGCAATTTCTAGCCTCCATACTTTTCATAACAATTACAATCACAGGTTTATTCTGATTTAATTTTTCAGTTTAATATTCTTCAACTCTGTGACCTGGAAAGCCCATTACCATCTTGAGTCTCTGAACATTTCTTCTTTATCATGTTTAATACCTTGCATTTTTCTTTACTGAATCCAACCTAGTTCATTCATCAATGAGCTAAGTACGTATCATGTTCTCAGCATTGTGCTAAGACCTTGGATAGCATTTCTAAATGGGAATGCTGTTTTGATTTGTTAACAAAGATCCTAATTATACATCCAATGGGGAGGATAACATATCTAAAGAAAGTTGTTCTCAATGAATTATGAAATTAAACATTTGGTCTCTACTTAGAAAAGCCTAACTCACAGATATATATATATATATATGTATATATATATATATACACATACACATATATATTCATATGTTTAAAGTCACTCTTTCCATATATAGAAATCAAATGGATCAAGAAAAGCTCAGGTTTCCTGTGAATAAACTATCCAGTAATTGTCTCTGAAACATTTCCTTATAATTTAAAGCACATGGCAGAGGTTCCGGAGAAGGCAATGGCACCCCACTCCAGTACTCTTGCCTGGAAAATCCCATGGACGGAGGAGCCTGGTAGGCTGAAGTCCATGGGGTCACGAAGAGTCGGACACGACTGAGCGACTTCACTTTCACTTTTCACTTTCATGCATTGGAGGAGGAAATGGCAACCCACTCCAGTGTTCTTGCCTGGAGAATCCCAGGGACGGGGGAGCCTAGTGGGCTGCCATCTATGGGGTCACACAGAGTCGGACACGAAGCGACTTAGCAGCAGCAGCAGCAGCAGGCAGAGGTTCACAAAGGGAAAGAACAAATCTAAATAAGTGAATTCTGCAATAGTTTTGTTGATTTGGTGACACGGCTCCATCCCAATCCCCTCAACCACCAAGCAAAAACAAAAAAACAAACAAACAAAAAAAAACAAGATTATACAGGAAACACTTTCAGAATTGTCTCATGCAGACCATGCCCTTCTGTCACTAGTGGTTGCTGGTTCCACTATATTTCAGGGATGTTACTGTTGAATCAAATCTTCCCTAATCACCAAAACATCTATCCTTCCGTCTCAAATGCATGAGGTTATTGGCAGCCAGAGAATCATCCAGAGCCTCACACGGCTGCCTGATGCTCCCCAGGCTCTTGTGATGCAGCTGCAAGAGAGAGAGCTGAAAGCCCAACCCAGGGCTCAGACTGCCTTGCCTGCTCTCTGCCAGCGCCAGAGCAGCCCTGGCACCCATGGGTGCTGCTGGAGAAATTCCCCAGAAACAAACAACAGCAACGAAAAAAACCCTGCTATCCCTGCCCATTTTCCATAGGGCTGAATTAATTTCAAAGTTTACAGAGATGTATGCACAGAGAGAGGGGGAGGGAGAAAGGTATTAAGGAGAGGAGTTGACCTCAGTCAACTTTTAGCTTCTCCCCCTGATGGTCATAGCCGAGCGATGAGCCATACCCTCCATGACCAACTGTGTAAATCACAATTTGAACTTGCCCTCTTTCTAGGCTGAAGGGGTGGTGTTCCTGCTCAGTGTTGAGATGGTTCCCCCATTGCCTGGGTTTGGTTGGGGTCCTCTATTCCTTCTTCTACCCCTGACTTAGCTGGAGGTCCAGCTCAGATCCCAAAGAGATAGAAAGGTCCTTCTTGAAGCATAAGCATAATTCCTCATTAACCCATTACCGGTTTTCCAATGCATATTACTGAGATAAGGCTGGTTTCTACACCTGCTCAGAAAAAACAAAAGGCAAACAATGACTGCCCCGCTTCGTCCGTGAAATTTTCATTCGTCATATAGTTTAGCCAAGATGACTTTCTACATGGAAGAGAAATCAAGTAATCACAAATGTTTATATGAGTATCTACTAAGTGCCAGACATGTAAGTAAAAGCTTTTCATGCATTGCCTTGGTCAACCCTATAATCACCCAGCGAGATAAGTGCTTTCACGAAGCTCATGTTTTCAATAAACTGAGACTCGGAGATGATAAGGATTTTCCTTAAGGTCACCCAGTTGCTAAGTGAACAGACCAGAGTTTGCACTAGACCTCAGTAATGGCAGAGCCATATAACTTGAAATTAAAATGTCCTCAATTTCCTACTTAATGGGGCAAATGCTTAGCTAATTTAAGTACAAATTGAATAGGCTTTCAAATGATAACTTTTAACATATTTTTGACTTCTACATAGCATATAAAGAAACTATATAGGGTATAAAAAGGATTGCTAGGACTACATTTTAGGATATATTTTTCCTTTGGCAATTTCTCAAACCTAACTTGCTCCAATGATATATTACACCCTGTTTATTATCTACAAAGAGCATAAATAGTTAGAAAAATGTTTTTGACCCCTACCCAAAGCAAATATGACCTTGTTTCCCAACCAGAAAGCTTTGTCTGGACTTTGAATACTGATTTGGAAACAAGTTTTTGAAAGAAGTGGCTCAAAGCAGCAGGTTTGTAGTTCATATGACATGAGATGATCAATGACCACATTAGCTGCTAATCTAAGGCATAAAACATGCATGAGGCATTAGCATGGAAATCTAACACGTTCCCACCCCAGGTGGCACTGGATTTCTAATCTGTTGTCCCATCTAATAGGAGTAAACTTAAATAGCTTATTTAGAGCTTCATTTACAATGTTGATAATTAGAGTGATTTACTCAAAAGGCAAGGGAAGTGGAGGAAGAGGAAGGGAGAAAGTCAGGTAGGGGCTGACAGGAGAAAAAGAAAACAAAAGTCAATTTAAAAGAGTTAGACTTAACACCTTAGGATAATTTCACCTCAAAAGATATCTCCCACTCTGATGGGAGGCAATCAGGGTTAGAAAAAAAGCTTGACTTCAAGAAGCTGAGTCGTGGTTGAGGACCAACAAATAAATCTTGTTATTTGTTATAGGATGTGAGGCAAGTTGCTAATCTTCCAAACAAAGGTTCCTACATCTCGAAAATGGGAATGATAAAACCCGTTCAAAAAATGTATACAGTCTGACACCCAGCTCTCCATGTTTCTTTACGTATCATTGATGTGATCCAACTCCAGGCTTCAGGCGACATCCTTAAGTTTTTAAGGGCACAGAGCAAGAACCCAAATGGAAACCCATATACATAAATATTTAAAGTTTATAAAACAGTTAACAAAATTTAAATATTTTCTATCTTCTTATCTGGGCTTCCCAGGTGGCATTAGTGGTAGAGAATCCACCTGCCAATTCAGGAGACATGAGACATGGGTTCAATCCCTGGGTCGGGAAGATCCCCTGGAGGAGGAAATGGTAACCCACTCCAGTATTCTTGCCTGGAGAATCCCACGGACAGAGGAGTCTGGTGAGCTTCAGTCCATAGGGTCACACAGGGTTGGACACGACTGAATTGACTCAGCACACTCACACATGCACATACTCTTCTTACCTAAACAAAAGCACCATAATAATGACCTGGAAGGCTAGATTCAAATTCATAATCTCAGATCCCTAGAAGTTCTGTGCTGGGTCATGGCACGTGGGGAGAGCCAACTCTTCCTCCTTCACTCCCACCCTGGCTCCGTCCTACACTGCGAGGTGACTTGCATGCATGTGGACATTCCATTCCTCACATCCCAATTCCACCTCCACTCCCTGCCCTCCCAAACAGCCACCTAAGACCGTCTTTCAACCCCACTGGTGTGCCCACTAACAGCTTGGTTGTTCCTCCCTCAAGAGAAAATTCTAGGGATGAGGCCCACTTGGGCCCTGGAAGCAGGCTCAGTACTACTTAGGCTGGAAAGTTCAGGGTCCCAAATATCCAAAGATCTGTCCAGAAGTGGGGGAGGCAGGCTCCAAATGGCCATGGAGGACACATGGCACATGGAGAAAGGGGGGAAGAAGCAGCGGAGAGCTAAAGAGGAAGCTGATACACAGAGCCTGTGCAAGGGTCCCTTTCCCCTAGCTCAGTAAAACCTACTTATTCAGTAGAGTGAATTTATCTCCTCCTCAGTCCAGTTGCCATCCTGAAGGGCAGGGTGTTAATAAATTCACTGCAAGGGAGCTGGATAGTACCCTTAAAGTGGCCCCAGAGCACACAGTCCTTCTGCGATAGAAAATGTGGCCATTATTACTAACCCTGGTAATTTCACCTTCTGAATCACATCAGTCTGGATAATTAGCAGGTTCCGCCTTCTAAACAATTAGCTAGACTGGTAAATAAGCAAGAGACAGGACAAGCTAATTAACCTTCGATTTCCTTCCCAGGAATCTACAGAGAATGTTGTCTTATACATAATGTACTTTAGGGATTCTGTTTTCACAGAAAGAATTTTTCTAAGGGGTTTTTATGCCCACCCTTATTTATGATATAAAAGTGCAGTCTGCCTCACATGTCTAATCATCCTTGGCACCCTTAGTATTGCTAAAAAGTTTTCTGGGCATGGAGTGAATTTCTGCAAGCTGTATGAAGGCCATAATGCTCACTTTAGAGGGTGGTAAATAGAGGGTGCGAGGTGCTAACCACAGCCCGTTAGCCCCTCATGCTGCTGCCCCAACAGAAAGGAAAGGGGCTCACCGCAGCTGCCCGGGCAGACCAAGGCTCTGTAGAGAGCCTGACACTCAGGGACAAGCGGCAGCCCCTGGTTAGGACTCATCACTCCATGAATTGGTCCTCGCCTGGTTCACCATTCCGACTCACCCATCATTTCTCGTCAGCCTCTCAAGGGCTTTCCACCTCCAAGGTTCCCAAATCACACTGTAATTGCCCTGTGAGTTTTTTTAAAAACGGCTCCAGAGACTCTATTTAATTGGCGCCGCCTGGGCAGGGGGAGCTTTAGGAGCTCCCCAGGCGACTCTCAGGTGCAGCCACGGTTGAGCGTCAGCGCTCCACCTCGGCAGCGCCGGTCTGCTTGCTCTTTCCTGAACACACCAGCATGCTCACTCACTGTCCTTCTTTTCCTTCAGCGTCCCACTCCACCTGGAAGACTTCTCATTCTATGACACTCAATCAGAAGCAGCTCTGCCAGAAACAATCAGGTCTCCCCATCTGGAGATGGCAGATCACCTCATATAATCCTTTAACAGAGCTAACAGAGACCATGTAACTTATGATCCCAACCAACACACTGTTGAATGTAAACAAGAAGACTACTAATAATTATGCTGGGTGACAGGTGTCAACTAGGGCTACCCCAGGCAAACTGGAACATCAGACCCTTCTGATTATAGCTCCTATGATATCGATCAGGAATCAGAAACTTGTCTTCTTGTCTTCCATTCTTGGTGTGAAAGTCATTAAGGCAGGGACAGTCCTTCCTCATCTCTCTAGCCTCAGAACCCAATACACATTAAATGTTGAGTCAATGTTTCTTTCAGAAGTCCTCTATTTTATACTGATTAAATGCATGGACTGTGTTACCAAAGAAAGTGAAATGTGAAAGTGAAAGTCACTCAATCATGTCCGACTCTTTGCGACTCCATGGACTACATAGTCCGTGGAATTCTCCAGGCCAGAATACTGGAGTGGGTAGCCTTTCTTTCCCTTCTCTAGGGGATCTTCCCAACCCAGGGATCGAACCCAGGTCTCCCGCATTGCAGGCGGATTCTTTACCAACTGAGCTATCAGGGAAGCCCATATTTCACCATACAGATGAGAAAATAAGACAGCAAAGAAAAGTTTATGGTCACACAGCTGGGAAATTGCAGAGCCGGTTCCCCTAGATTTGCCTGACCTTACTCCAGCTCTCAACTCTAAGTTAAAGAGTAAAGGGCTAAGTTCCTTTGAGGAGGAATTGTTTCTGATGGTGGTATCAGTGATGTTACAGTGGTTAAATCTTCTGCTCCAGTTAGTCATTCTTAAAGGTATAGATGATCTATTTGCAAACCAGAAATAGAGTCACAGACATAGAGAACAAATGTATGAACACCAAGGGGGTGAGGGGAGGTTGGGGTGAATTAACAGATTGGGATTGATATATATACACTATTGATACAATGTATAAAACATAAGATAGATAACTAATGTGAACCTACAAATAGCTCAGGGAACCCTCGTCAGTGCTCTGTGGTGACCTAAATGGAAAGGAAATCGGAAAAAGAGGGGCTAGGTAGGTACAGCTGATTCACGTTGCTATACTGTAGAAATTAATGCAACATTGTAAAGCAACTGTAATGCAATAAAAAATTTTTTAAAAGAGATGATGATCCTATTCTATTGCTATTGGGCCTCTTGGTTCTCAGGCAAAGGATTTCCATGACAACTGCCTGGGGCTTCTAAGCTGATAGCTTCCTGGGTTTATCCGCAGTCTGCTCTTTAGAGCCTAAGGGTGTGTCCCTGGGGTTGGAGTGGGGAGCACTGGGTCCCAGGTTTTGAAAACTTCCAGTTCTGTTTTCCTCCTTTGACTGCAAGGAGAACGCAGCTGTCTTCTCATATCGCTCGGTACTTCCACGCTGGCATGCTTAGATGTGGCTGACTCTTGGCGATGCCACGGACTGTATGTAGCCCTCCAGGTTTCTCTGTCCATGGAATTTTCCAGGCAAGGATACTGGAGTGGGTTGCCATTTCCTTCTCCATTTCAGGAGCTTGGTTGCCTTTTTCTACCCCTGGGTCCTTTCTCTCAGAAGGTGCCCTCCTCCACACACACACACACACACACACACTCACACACACACTCACACACACACACACACACACACACACACACACTCACACACACACACACACTCACACACACTCACACACACACTCACACACACACTCACACACACACTCACACACTCACACACACACACACTCACACTCACACACACACACTCACACTCACACACACACACACACACACACACACACACTTTAGGCAACTTGCTCTTCCCGTCTGCACACCAGAGCTTGGAACAGCAGAGGATGTTGGGAGAAACAGACTTGGCCAAGCGGTAGAGACAAAGATTCTCCACGATGCTGGGCAAAAATTTGCCTTACGATTTTATAACCAAGGCCATCTAAATGATTCTTCCAGAAATCAAGGATTTATTTGGAAGTTATTTGCTGGTTTTATTTCTAGATATAAAAGTGGCTAGTATTTTCTGTTCTCAGCCCTCTGGTTTAAAAAAAAAAAATAGTTTCCCTCACTTAGGCACTCTGCCACACATGGTAAATAATGAGGCTCTGCTCTAACCTAAAAAAGGCCCATCAACAGCTGTTTGGACTTCCCAAGTGGTCCTAGGAAAGAATCCGCCTGCTAATGCAAGAAACTCAAGAGATGCTGGTTCAGTCCTTGGATTGGGAAGATCCCCTGGAGGAGGAAATGGCCAGTGCTCTTGCCTGGAAAATTCCATGGACAGAGGAGCCTGGCAGCCTGTAGTCCATGGGGTCACGAAGGGTTGGACATGACTGAGCGACTGAGCGTGCGCACACACACTCACAGACACACACACACACACCCCGGCTGTTTGTGTCCTTCAATGACTTCATATTCAGTAAAACAAAATAAAACCACACTGTCTGGGCTGTGGTAATCAGTGTCCTACTGTGCTAGCCACACATATCCAGTTCTCTCCAGTTGTGCACATCACATTACACAAACGACATTCAAAACGAGACAGAGCGTATTCAAGGGCACGGGGGCCAGCATCCCTGTCAGGAGAAGTGATTCAAGGAATCGGGCACGGGTACAGTGGAGAAGCAGAGACAGAACTAGCAGATGGCTCCCTCAGTCATGATAGGAGGATCCGCCAGGTGGCAGGGAGACTGTAGCTGAATGTGAGTAGTTTTTAGCTCGTGTACCAAGAGAGATGTCCAACAAAATAAATGGACTGCCTTAGGAGCCATGAGTGCGTCAGCAAAGTTGTTTAAACACTGACGGTTCAACTATCTGTTATGCAGGTTAGATACAAGGTTTTCTTATTAATACAATATGGGTATAATAACATGTGGACTCGCCTCAGAAGTCAACAGTTACAGTTTCCATGGGAAATATGTTCTGAGTTTTAGTCAGTTAATGTACAACTTTAAGATGATGGCCCTCTTGAAAGTGGGAGTTTCTTATATAAAATGTTATGCTTTCCATGATTAGGGGAAAATGGGAAGAATTATAAGTCAGTGACTATATCACTGACCTTAGATGCTATATCACTGACCTAGGAAAGAAATCTAAGGTTGCATTGGTATTCAAGAGTTTTAAGGCATTATAAAACTTAAGGCTCAGAAGAGAGCATTAAGGTTTTATTTATTTCCTTCACCATGTTAGACAGCGTCTTTATTTTTTTTTAACTCTCTTGATAAATTGTATAACTGCCACGATGCCAGGTGGAGTCCGTAAGAAGTCACTTTGCAGTTGAATCAATAAGTGATGTGGCATTCACCAATTTAACCCAGAATTTGATCAAGAATCTGTGCTCGGAGTGTTGTGTGTGGCAACAGAGATAGATGCGTTGAGGCACTGCTTTCTGAAAACTGGTATTGAGCTAATACAGCTTTCACTTACCAGGGGGGAAGTCTTTTAATAATAGAAAAGTGGGAGAGCTCCAAGCACTCTGCTCCCTGCTTCTCTGACCCATTTGGTACTGGGAGTTAGAGAGGCTTGGTTTTCTAATCAGTTTTATCTCAATAATCCTGACTTCAGAAGCAGCAGTAACAGAACTAACTGGGCAGAAAAAAATTCCCTTGAGAACCATTTCAATTTGTAAACCCTTGGTAAGCAGTTTAGCACGAGGATCTTCAACCCTGGAGGAATCATATCAAGGTTTAATAAACCTAAGCCACAAAAGAGACTTTTAGATCTGCAAGATTTTATTTGAAGGCAAAAGTGAAGACAGTAGGGGGAAAAGTAGACCTCTGGTTTCTACATAGAACAAAAGCAATTGATGGTTTTATTTTTAAACTTAATCACAGCTTAAAAGAATGATAATTCACCTTAGGTTTTAGATTATTTTTTTTTCCACTTTGTGCCTGAAGACCTGAGCTCCTTACCATCTTAATCATATGCTTCTGAGTAGGTGGATTTGCACAATGGAAGAATAATTCCCTTTTTCCAGGACAGGAAAAAAAGTTAGATATGAAAATGTGAGTTTCTTTGACTCTATTACCCAATGCCTGTACTTCTCCTGATTGAAAGATCCATATTTTACATTTGCAATGTGCAAAACACAAAGGTTTCACATCAAAGTTTCTGGTGGTTTAAAATATTTCTTGAGTCTGATCACGAGGGTTTTCTCCCCCTTTGAAATTTCCACCATTTACAATCTAAGCTCCAAATATTACAACTCTGGAATGACTGCTTTTATACTCAGGTTTTAGATATGTCCTTTTCTACTTGTATATGCATTATGCATTACAAGTAATTCAGAATCCTGGTGAAGTTTCCTTCTTAAAATGATTCCCTGAGAGTAAGGTATAAATGAAGGGAGAGTGGAGGATGGGTGAGAGGGTGAGCTGGGTGATGGATAATTCCAAGGGAAAAGATTGGAGTTTTAAAAAATAAGTTGCAACTTAATTGCATTTTTTAAGATTAATTCTGTATTGTGAAACTTCTTCTTGACCATAGGCATTTTACCCAAGCCTGTGACTGTATCACTGTCTTACTTGCCACCAAGTCTGTTAGCTAGGATCCTGCATTTTATAAACAATTTATAGAAGTAACCATTTCCTTTGTGATGGTTTTTCAGATTCCAGGAGTGATTAAATTCAGGGTATTTTTTTAAGGCACATTTATATAAATGAGGCAAGTCAAAGTGACAGGAATATATAGAGAGCAGTATGAAAAACGATCCTCTGTTTTAAGCACTGCATGGTCGTTTACAAAAGAAGTTTCTCTTACGTGAGTGAATTTAATCTTACATGAGTGAATTTACAGCTGGCCTCAAAAAGGCTAGTCAGTCCTATCTAATCACTTTAACGATTTCAAAACATCTCCTACTGTCTATGTTTCAGAATAATTTCTGGTTTAAGTTGAATAGTTCTGGGACTACTCTTCAGTTCTTATGATTATGCCAGCCAATATGCTAAGCACTTTTGTATGAATTATATCATTTAATCCTCATAAGAGGGTTAAATCACAAGAGGATCACTATTTAAACACATGTGGTGGGTTCTATTATTATTTTGATTTTATAGATGGAGAAGTCACTGAGGCTTGGAGAGGTTAAGTTGCTTACAATCATAGTGAAAATGTTTATTCAGCTGGTATATTAAGGAGCCAGGCTGGAAGGCCAGGCAGTATAACTTTGGGAGATGTATACTTAGTCACTCTGCTCAACTGCCTTGTGGTCAGTTATTTCATTCACAGAGCATGGGAAGGTTAAAGTATATAGTATATATCTGTATATAGTATACATACATACATATACATTTATAACTAATTTTTTTCATGATATTTACTGTCAAATTTTATGACTTCTTACGGGCATAGTTTTTCCTCTCTAGTAGTAGGCTATGTGCACTTTTTAATGAAACCAGACAGATAAATGCTGTCTAGATCTCCCTTCTGGCAAGTGTACTTTATAAGCTTAGTTCAGGGTCAACAGAAGGTATTGTGTTTTTGTCCTTTGATGCCCTCCGTGTTTCTCCAGGGGCTATGTCAGCTTGCTCCTATCAGGGGCAGAGACTAAGAGGAAGACTGCACGGCCAGCTTTTAACAAGTTAACAAACAAAAACAAGTGTTGATTTTGAGGCCACTTATGAAGTTGAACTAGGATAAGACTGTACTTTGGCAGATGTTTTTGTGTTCACGTGTGCACGGGCACGTATATTTTTCACAGAGCAAACATTCTGAAGGCTTCTTGGGTTTCCAGGCACATTCAAGTAGTGTAGAGCAGGCTCTGGGGCTTACCTGGCGGCTCAGTGGTAAAGCAGCCACCTGCAACCGCAGGAGAGGCAGCTTCTATCACTGGGTCAGGAAGGTGCCCTGGAAGACGAAATGGCGATCTGCTCTGGCACTCCTGCCTGGGAAGTCCCGTGGACAGAGGAACCCGACAGGCTACAGTCCATACGGAAGCAAGTCGGACACAACTTAGCAGCTAAACCACCAAAACATGCTATATGCCTTTGTTTCAGAAGTTCGTTAATAAATATGCATTATCTTTATTATCTGGAATTTTCTTGAACAATATAAACAACAACAACAACAACAACAATAATGATCATTTCCCTTTCCAGGCTTCTAAGTATTTCCTTTCAGAGGATTTTGTCTCCTTAATATGATCCCAGTTTTCCCATCCTTCATCTCTTACAATTTTGATTCTCTTTCTTTTGAATTCCTCAGTCTTTATATCTTTTAATTTAACACCTACTCCCTCCCTTTCCCATATATTTGTACTGCTCCGGAAGCCTGTTCTTCCTTTTCTCCCCCTTGGTAACTCTTCTTGATTCTTTAAGACTCAACTTGGGCAATCTCTTTTCTAGAAACCCTTCTACCATCTTGCTCCCATCAGCTTTGACCAGTCTAGTTTGAGTAAATGACCTTCTCTGGGCTCCAGAGTATATCAGACAGAGAATAGCTTCTCTGCCATAACGATTCACATGGCACTTGGGTTCTCTGTTCATAGGTTTTATTCCCTTTCAGGACATTCAGCATCTTGAGTGCACCGCTCTAGATGGTTTTCTTGTCTCCACAGTTCTGGTGTGCTGGAGAGGGGCCATTGATGGGTGTCAGTGAAAGACTGTTGAAGTGACGTTTAAAGACACAACTCTCACATCCTCTCAGTCTCTTTTCTTCAGAAGTCCTTTCTTTCCTGACCTTCTGTGGCAGGTACCAACTGCACCATTTCCTGGGGAATTAATCGTGCAGCTTTGAGACTCTCCCTTACATGTGTGTGCGCGCATGCTAAGCCGCTTCAGTTGTGTCTGACTCTGTGCGACCCTATGGACTGCAGCCCACCAGGCTGCTCTGTCCATGGGATTCTCCAGGCAAGGATACTGGAATGGGTTGCCATGCCCTCCTCCAGGGGATCTTCCTGACCCAGAGACCGAACCCGTGTCTCTTACATCTCCTGTGTTAGCAGGTGGGTTCTTTACCATTAGCACCACCACTGCTATTTAAATCCTATAGTGTTATTGAATGTTTTTTCCATGTTCTCAACTAGATTTTGAACTCCTTGGAGGTAAGGGGAAGATTTTATAATTTGGGGTGTAAGCTAAGTGCCCCTAATACTGCCTTGTACATACTACCTTCTTGATAATGTTAGTTCATGAATTGTTAAAACACTTCAAAAAGTAACAAACATGAGATCCTTCAAAAGCACATCTTTCAGGGCAATTGCCTTTTCACTCTCCATTTCCTCAAGCAGTGCGTATATTGTGTGATTACAGAGACTTCAGACAAGTCCTTTTATTTCTCAAAGGACTCACAGGAAGCTCACAGTGCGAATAGATTTTAGTTGCTTTTTTCTTATAGAAAGATAAAACCCAGTGACCATGGATATCTTCTTCATTTTGGAGCTTTACTTTCCTTACCTGTAAGCTTGGTATAATAGATAACATACTTTCCTGCTAGGGGTTGTGATGAAGGGTAAATGGAATAATGTATGCAAAACATGTGATGGTGCCTGAAACAGAGTGACTCATCAGTGAACGTTACGATGAGCATTCACTATGGGCATGGTCATTTAGAGGAGTTCCATGGGAAAACTCTTATTCAACTGGTTTATCCGTTCTTTTTACAAATAATAAGAAAGACTCATACAGTGCTTCTGAAATTTAAGTACTATTCTCTAAACACTTGGCAAATATCAACTCATTTAACATTCATATATCAACATTCATTCCATTATTATCTCCATTTAAGAGATGAAGTCACTAAATCACAAGAAATAGTCCAGTCACACAGCTAATAATAAGTGGCAGAGCTGGAATTTGAGCCCAAAGACTCCGCCTGCAATGCAGGAGACTCCGGTTTGATTCCAGGGAGGGGAAGATCCCCTGGAGAGGGATAGGCTACCCACTCCAGTGTTCTTGGGCTTCCCTGTGGCTCAGCTGGTAAAGAGTCCACCTGCAATGCGGGAGACCTGGGTTTGATCCCTGGGTTGGGAAGGTCCCCTAGAGAAGGGAAAGGCTACACACTCCAGCATTATGGCCTGGAGAATTCTGCGGACTGTACAGTTCGCAAAGAATCAGACACAACTGGGCAACTTTCACTTTCACATTTCACTTTCTTTGGTAACACAGTCCATGCATTTAATCAGTATAAAATAGAGGACTTCTGAAAGAAACATTGACTCAACATTTAATGTGTGTTGGGTACTGAGGCTAGAGTGATAAGGAAGGACTGTCCCTGCCTTAATGACTTTCACACCAAGAATGGAAGACAAGAAGACAAGTTTCTGATTCCTGATTGATATCATAGGAGCTATAATCAGAAGGGTCTGATGTTCCAGTTTGCCTGGGGTAGCCCTAGTTGACACCTGTCACCCAGCATAATTATTAGTAGTCTTCTTGTTTACATTCAACAGTGTGCTGGTTGGGATCATAAGTTACATGGTCTCTGTTAGCTCTGTTAAAGGATTATATGAGGTGATCTGCCATCTCCAGATGGGGAGACCTGATTGTTTCTGGCAGAGCTGCTTCTGATTGAGTGTCATAGAATGAGAAGTCTTCCAGGTGGAGTGGGACGCTGAAGGAAAAGAAGAAGGACAGGTGAGTGAGCATGCTGGTGTGTTCAGGAAAGAGCAAGCAGACCGGCGCTGCCGAGGTGGAGCGTTGACGCTCAACCGTGGCTGCACCTGAGAGTCGCCTGGGGAGCTCCTAAAGCTCCCCCTGCCCAGGCGGCGCCAATTAAATAGAGTCTCTGGAGCCGTTTTTAAAAAAAACTCACAGGGCAATTACAGTGTGATTTGGGAACCTTGGAGGTGGAAAGCCCTTGAGAGGCTGACGAGAAATGATGGGTGAGTCGGAATGGGGAACCAGGCGAGGACCAATTCATGGAGTGATGAGTCCTAACCAGGGGCTGCCGCTTGTCCCTGAGTGTCAGGCTCTCTACAGAGCCTTGGTCTGCCCGGGCAGCTGCGGTGAGCCCCTTTCCTTTCTGTTGGGGCAGCAGCATGAGGGGCTAACGGGCTGTGGTTAGCACCTTGTACCCTCTATTTACCACCCTCTAAAGTGAGCATTATGGCCTTCATACAGCTTGCAGAAATTCACTCCATGCCCAGAAAACCTTTTAATACTTGCACTTTCACTTTTGATGGTGAAATAATAACATCACTTATCTCTTTAAATTACTACAAAAATTTGGAGAAAATAATAGATTCACAAATTTAAAATATTCTTTAGAATCTGACAAAAAACATGCAATTTAGCTTTTGTATATCTTTTATACATTTTTATTAGGCAATATACTTGGTGATGCTAGTGGTAAAGAACCCGCCTATCAATGTAGGAGATGCAAGAGACACAGGTTCATTCCTTGAGTCAGGAAGATTCCCTGGAGGAGGAAATGGCAAACCACTCCAATATTCTTGCCTGGGAAATCCCATGGACAGAGGAGCCTAATGGCTGCAGTCCATGGGGTTGCAAAGAGTTGGAAACGACTTAACAGCAACAATATTACATATAGAGAAAAGGACACTTAAATGCACAGCTGAAATAAATTATTTTAAAGCAAAGGCTACTACTCAGATTTTTAACTCTTTTTATTTTAAATTTTTCCTTGCTTCTTTTTAGAATTTCTCATTTTTTTTAATCATCTCCAACTCTGCTAAAATTTTTAAGCTTTCCTTTTATTTCCTTGAATCTATTAAGTCAAGTTATTTTTAAATCTTTAATAATTCTGTATAGTCTCATTTTTATCAGCTTGTGTCTCAGTGTTCCAGGAAATTTTTATATCATGTAATGGACATTGTATTCCTAGAAATAATTTTAAGCCTCCAATGATGCTATCTTCTTACAGAAAGGATTTATTTTGTTGCTTAAGTCAGGCACCCTGAGGCACCAGGAATCGCCTTGCTCACCTTATAAGGATTGAGTTTCTGAACCACACATCTGACTCTAGGCTCTCCAGTCTTCCTTACTGCTCAGTGTGCGGCCCTTCAGAGTCCAAACTAAAAGCACAAAGTGGGGTTTTCTGACAGACCCTAGACTGCAACTTCTGTCCTCTTAGCCCTGCGAGTCTGTCAAGCCAGGCTTCAAAGTATGTGAACCACGAACTTCCAGATGTTCAAGCTGGATTTAAAAAGGCAGAGGAATCAGAGATTAAATTGCCAACATCCGCTGGATCATCAAAAAAGCAAGACAGTTCCAGAAAAACAACTACTTCTGCTTTATTGATTATACCAAAGCCTTTGACTGTGAGATCACAAAAAACTGTGGAAAATTATTAAAGAGATGGGCATACCAGACCACCTGACCTGCCTCTTGAGAAAGCTGTATGCAGGTCAGGAAGCAATAGTTAGAACTGGACATGGAACACCAGACTGTTTCCAAATGAGGAAAGGAGTACATCAAGGCTGTATATTGTCACCCTGCTTATTTAACTTATATGCAGAGTACATCATGAGAAACACTGGGCTGGAGGAAGCACAAGCTGGAATCAAGATTGCCGGGAGAAATATCAATAACCTCAGATATGCATATGACACCACCCTTATGGCAGAAAGCAAAGAAGAACTAAAGAGCCTCTTGATGAAAGTGAAAGAGGAGAGTGAAAATGTTGGCTTAAAACTCAACATTCAGAAAACTAAGATCATGGCATCCAGTCCCATCACTTCATGGCAAATAGAGGGGGAAACAATGGAAACAGTGACAGACTTTATTTTTGGGGGCTCCCAAATCACTGCAGATGGTGATTGCAGCCATGAAATTAAAAAACACTTGCTCCTTGGGAGAAAAGTTATGACCAACCTAGACCAATTAAAAAGCAGAGACATTACTTTGCCAACAAATGTCCATCTAGTCAAAGGTATGGTTTTTCCAATGGTCATGTATGGATGTGAGAGTTGGACTATAAAGAAAGCTGAGCTCCAAAAAATTCATGCTTTTGAACTGTGGTGTTGGAGAAGACTCTTGAGAGTCCCTTGGACTACAGGGAGATCCAACCAGTCCATCCTAAAGGCAATCAGTCCTGAATATTCATTGGAAGGACTAATGCTGAAGCTGAAACTCCAATACTTTGGCCACCTGATGCAAAGAATGGGCTCATTGGAAAAGACCCTGATGCTGGGAAAGATTGAAGGCAGGAGGAGAAAGGGACAACAGAGGATGAGATGGTTGGATGGTATCACCGACTCAATAGACATGAGTTTGAGTAAATTCCGGGAGCTGGCAATGGATAGGGAGGCCTGGCCTGCTGCAGTCCATGGGGTCGCAAAAAGTCGGATATGACTAAGCAACTGAACTGACTGATTTTGATCATCTCTTCAATAATCTGCAAATGTAAAAGCAATGTTAATGCTGCCCTCATCTCTCTGAATATTTGTCTTCACCCAGTTCTTGGCTCCACAATCCTTCAACACATTTGTACCCTCAAGTACAGAATGTTGTCCAGTTATTCTTATTACTTTTGTTGAGAATGTTGGTTAGAATTACCTCAAATGCTATTACCAGAAGTGAAGATTTCTCCCTTATTCATATTTTTAAATTACTCACAATAAGTTGACCCAGTTACTGAACAGAACTACTGTTTTATGTCTGCCTGTCTTACAATACTTATCAGTTGCAAACTAGTATTATAATGATTTTTTTTAATATTTATATTTCTCTCTCTGCCTTTATTAGATTTTGAAGCTCTTCTAGGACAGAATCCATAATCATGTCTGATTCAGCTATGGATTACCTCCATATCCTGCATCTTATTCACATTAACCTTGCAGGAACTGTTAAGTGAATGAATAAACCTAGATGCTTCTTGTTTGCATAAACTGGACACTTCTGAAATAGAACCTCTAAATTATCCTAAACTATATAATGAGAAATCTCAGCAGAAACAAAAAGTAGGCTATAATCCCAAATACCAATTGTGATTTGCATTAACAAGTTCTTCCAGAACTTGTAT
Organism: Cervus canadensis; assembly: GCF_019320065.1. Classification (NCBI taxonomy): domain Eukaryota; kingdom Metazoa; phylum Chordata; class Mammalia; order Artiodactyla; family Cervidae; genus Cervus; species Cervus canadensis. Next base: position 53,190,553 of record NC_057399.1, read on the forward strand.
GATAAGCAATTGCATACCTGAAGAAATAAACATGAGTATTAAGACATAAAAAATGAAAGCCTGGATACCCCAGGCTGCGGTTTCAATATTGATCTGCATATTTCATTCAGTATTAGCACATGTGACTCAAACTGTGTAGCTGTCACTCTCATTAAAATTCATACACTCCCTCTGGAATTCACGTCAGCCATCTGGCCAAATACTGGCTTCTTACATTTGAAACTCAATTGCATTGAAGTCACTGAATCTCTCAATCAATTACAAAGGATCTGAGCTCTTAGAGTTTACATTGATTGGCCACCATTTTCTTAATGGAGTCATAGCCTCTGTAATTACCTATTTGACAGGAGAGGTGCCTGCTTTCTGGAGGCTATATATCCTAGCTCTTCATTTACCTAAAATGTTAGTTGGCAGCCCTCATAAGAGCATCAGCTACAAAATGTGATTAGAGTCAATGTAAGTGTAACAGGATGACGTTCTCATCTCATCTCCACTCACTGCATATGGTTGCCACATATTATCCTTTCCCATGGATTGCACTTTTAAAGTAACTTCAATGTACATTTTTATGTTATAATTCATTAAGAGCCAAAATTGATGCATTTGCAAATACCTTCCTATGTATAGTCATACTCAAAAAGTGCTATTTAATTCAAAAAGCTAACATCTCTTTTCCAAATAAAGAAAAACTTCTGACTGTCAGAACATGAGGTGTATTTAACAGGCACCAGGAAAAGAATTAAGGACCCCTTCTTAAATATACTGCAAGAATTAAAAAAAAAAAAAAAAGCTGTTAGATTCAGACACAATTCAGATTAAACCACAGATTATCTGCATGACATAAGTTAAATATTTTAACCTTTCAGAGCCTGTCTTTTCATTTATAACATTGAGAGATTGATACAACTTTATTTTAATAATTATTATATTATTGTAATAGTTTATTATAATAGCTTCATAGAGTTGAAACAACAAAAACAGAGCTCCCTCACACCTAGAAAATTGAATATTTGTATGAGTCAGGTTTTGCTTAAATAAAGAAGCTATAACTATCTTGAAATCCCAGTGGCTTATGACAGCAAATGTTTGCCTCTTACTCAGAAATCTTCATGTTATCTGTGGCTCTGCTGAGTCAGTTTGAGCCCCCTTGTCCAGTTCAACCGCAGTTGGCTCCTACATGTAGCAGTTTGGGTCCAGATTTGCTCCGTAAGTCTTTCTTTCTGGGATTCGGGATGAAAGAACATCTCAGGCATGCTCTTCTCATTGCAGATAGCGGAAGTATGAGAACGCTGGAGGAAATTTGCTCACACCTCACACACTATTACTTCCGCACACTTGTTATTGCTCATAATGAGCCACATGAGCAACCCCAAAGTCAGTGTGGCAAGGAAGTGTGTTCTGTCTACAGGGAATTCCCCCCGAGGAGGAAAAAAAGGAACAACTATGAATGAATGCTTACTACCACATGAGTCAGTTCATGGTACAGTAAGTCTGTACCATACGAACCATGTACCATACGAACCATGTACCATACGAACCCTCAAGGTACAAACTCAAAGATGAGAACATGCGTTCCACCAAAGTCAGGCATGAGAGAGCCCGCAGCTCGCCCCCCGTCTCCTATTACTGACGGTCCGTCAGCTCTCCCATCTCCCACCTCCTCTCTCCGCCCCAGTCAGAAACTCTTCTTGCCGATTCACTCAATGCCAGACCCTGTATGCCAGCTCTTGTACTGTACTACCCTACTGCACTTTTCAGGTACTGTACTATAAGATTTAAAATGTTTTCTTTATTTTTTGTGTTTTTTAATGTGTTATTTGTGTGAAAAGTATTATAAACCTATTACAGCACAGCACTGCATAGCCAATTGTGCTAGTTGGGTGCCTAGGTTAACTTTGTCGGACTTACAAAGTGAACTTATGAATACTCTCGGAATGGAGTTCATTTGTATGTAGGGGGCTAACTGTGGTATCAATAATTAGCTATTGTAGGACATTGTGTTGGTTCTGTCTCTGAAAACATCCTGAGATCTGACCGAGGAAGTAATTGAGAGGATGTCACTGGATGAACTAGACACGGGCAATCTGAGGTTCCTCACCTCCTTCCCTGCCCTGGGAATATACATTCTGCCCATCATTCCATGAATGCTAAGTCGCTTCTCAGAGTCGCTGACTCTGAGACCCTATGGACCCCAGGCTCCTCGTCCATGGGATTCTCCAGGCAAGAATACTGGAGTGGGCTGTTGTGCCCTCCTCCAGGGGATCTTCCCAACCCGGGGATCAAACCTGCGTCTCTTATGTCTACCTTCATTGGCAGGCGGTTCTTTACCACTAACACCACCTGGGAAGTTCATCATTCTCTAGCCAGAGCCATCACAGGGATGCAACCTCCAGGGAATGAACCCTGTTAAGGCCTCTATAGAAACTTCTAAGATTCTGGTGGGCAGGTTCAGAGATCTACCTGTCTTGAGACTGCCCAAGACAAGCCTCATGCATAAGTTTCCTTGCTTATTAGAACCACCACCTACCAATCTGAAGTGGTCTGCCCCTTTCTTCCATTTCTCCTTGCCCTCTGGGTACAGGGGCCAGTTTCAGATTTTACCCAGGGGATGCCCAAGAGTGTGAACCAACAAGATTGCATAGCAAATTATAAAGATATTTTCCTAGTTACCTCCAAGACATCAAGCCTTCTTCAGAGAAAGCTTTTATTAGATGATTTGAGTGCCTCATCTTAAGCTACTATGGTTATTCATACAACAGGCAGTAACTGAAGAAAGCAGTGTTATACTACTTTATACTTCCCTGCTGCTGCTAAGTCACTTCAGTTGTGTCCGACTCTGTGCGACCCCATCCCTGGGGTTCTCCAGGCAAGAACACCGGAGTGGGTTGCCATTTCCTTCTCCAATGCATAAAAGTGAAAAGTCAAAGTGAAGTCACTCAGTCATGTCTGACTCTTCGCGACCCCATGGACTGTAGCCTACCAGGCTCCTCCGTCCATAGGATTTTCCAGGCAAGAGTACTGGAGTGGGGTGCCATTGCCTTCTCCGATACTTTCCCTAGTACTCTTTAAAAAGTAAAATGTATACATATTTTATTTTTACATTGTACCCATAATAAAAGATGTGCGTGCATGCTAAGTCACTTCAGTCATGTCCAACTCTATGCAGCCCTATGGACTGCTAGGCTCCTCTGTCCATGGGATTCTCCAGGTAAGAATACTGGAATGGGTTGCCGTGCTATCCTCCAAGGGATCTTCCCGACCTAGGGACCGAACCTGTCTGTGTCTCTTACGTCTACCTGCCTTGGCAGGAGGGTTCTTAACCACTAGCGCCACCTGGGAAGCCTATAATAATGAATAAATATTAACAAAAACAGTATATATAGTACTTGGCTCCACTTGCTATTTGTAAACCACAACAATCCTATTAATTTTGGAGGCAAAATAATGCTTCCTAAAATATAATTAAGGCCTTTACAAATTTAGGAGTCAAAAGTCTTTGGCCATCAGGATGGCTGCTATCCAAAAGTCTACAAGCAATAAATGCTGGAGAGGGTGTGGAGAAAAGGGAACCCTCTTACACTGTTGGTGGGAATGCAAACTAGTACAGCCGCTATGGAAAACAGTGTGGAGATTTCTTAAAAAACTGGAATTAGAACTGCCATATGACCCAGCAATCCCACTTCTGGGCATACACACTGAGGAAACCAGATCTGAAAGAGACACGTGCACCCCAATGTTCATAGCAGCACTGTTTATAATAGCCAGGACATGGAAGCAACCTAGATGCCCATCAGCAGATGAATGGATAAGGAAGCTGTGGTACATATACACCATGGAATATTACTCAGCCATTAAAAAGAATTCATTTGAACCAGTCCTAATGAGATGGATGAAACTGGAGCCCCTTATACAGAATGAAGTAAGCCAGAAAGATAAAGAACATTACAGCATACTAAAACATATATATGGAATTTAGAAAGATGGTAACGATAACCCTATATGCAAAACGGAAAAAGAGACACAGAAATACAGAACAGACTTTTGAACTCTGTGGGAGAATGTGAGGGTGGGATATTTCAAAAGAACAGCATGTATACTATTTATGGTGAAACAGATCACCAGCCCAGGTGGGATGCATGAGACAAGTGCTCTGGTGCACTGGTGCACTGGGAAGACCCAGAGGAATCGGGTGGAGAGGGAGGTGGGAGGGGGGATCAGAATGGGGAATACGTGTAAATCTATGGCTGATTCATATCAATGTATGACAAAAATAAATAAATTAATTAATTAATTTAAAAAAAAAAAAGTCTTTGGCCATTGGCCATCCCTGCCTCTCTGCTCAGGAGCTGCCCTCCAACATTTTATAGTTTCTGGTCCAGTGTTCTGAATTGAACTTAAACTTTTATCCCTCCCCCACTTCTATTCAAACTTTTACTTCTAGTTAAAACATGGTTATCATTAGTTTTAATACCCTTCTGAAAATTAACTTTTGGCCAACTCTTCTTGTCTCTTTAAGACTAGAAGACTCTAGTGCTTTTTCTCCCCAATTTAAATTATTTGCTCTATTCAGATATCTAAGTTCTTGAGACTTTTCTCTCCCCCTGATCTTTTGGGGCACTCTGTACTGCCTAAATAGTGATATGTCTGTGACAGCTTGGTTTTCTACCATCCTATCTAACTACACCAAGAGTAAAGAATCAGGGGGCCATGTTAGAACTCTGCCTACTACATCAGTTTAAAAAAATCATTTACAGAACAGAGGTAATGTAGGAAAATGTGTGTTTTTCCCCCACAGAACTACAGAGTTATAATTTTTCAATTGGAAAGGACCTTAGTGTTTATCCAGACCAACCCCCTAACCAATGCAGGTGCTTTCCTATAGATCACAGTTCATCTGGTCTCTGCTTCAACATCTATACTGATAAGAAGACTCACTTGTTTATGAATCAGGACATTTAGATTTTAAAACTTTGTACTTAATTTTTAAAATGCTACTGAATCTTTATTTCTATAACTTATTGAGGTCTTCCCTCTAGAAAAATTTTGAATCAAAAATAATTTTTTAACATGAAAGATTTTTAAACTTAACTATCAACTGCCATTCTTTCCCCAAAGAGGGATAATCTAAGTGCACTCTACTCCAGACTAAATATTCTAGTTTTCGTATGATGTAATTTCCACATCTTTTACCATCTTGGTCACCCACCTGAATTTACTCCCTCTTATTAAAAAAAAAAATTTTAAAAACATGGTTCTTACACCTTGACCAAGTATATTACATTAGGAATAGTAATTCACTGTATAAATTAGAGTAGTTCATCATTAAATCTGTAAATGTAATGTATAATACGAGAAAGCTAAATAAAATAAATCGCATGACTTCTTCAATAGATTCAAAAAACTTATTTGATAACTTTTGCCTTTTCAATAAATATATGAGAAATACAATAGAATAGAGCAGTAGAGGCAAAGGTCTGACTCTGTGACCTCATGGATTGTAGCCCACCAGTTCCTCTGTCCATGGGATTCTCTAGGCAAGAATACTGGAGTGGGTTGCCATTCCCTTCTCCAGGGCATTTAACTTATCTTTAATTGTTAAGGAATCTCTTTGCCTAAAACAAAATCAACTCAGTGATAAAATATTATCTGCATTATCAAAATGGAACAAAGATCTAAATGTAAGACCAGAAACTATAAAACTCCTAGAGGAGAACATAGGCAAAACACTCTCCGAGATGAATCACAGCAAGATCCTCTATGACCCACCTCCCAGAATATTGGAAATAAAAGCAAAAATAAACAAATGGGACCTAACTAAACTTAAAAGCTTTTGCACAACAAAGGAAACTATAAGCAAGGTGAAAAGACAGCCCTCAGATTGGGAGAAAATAATAGCAAATGAAGCAACAGACAAAGGATTAATCTCAAAAATATACAAGCAACTCCTGAAGCTCAATTCCAGAAAAATAAATGACCCAATCAAAAAATGGGCCAAAGAACTAACAGACATTTCTCCAAAGAAGACATACAGATGGCTAACAAACACATGAAAGAGATGCTCAACATCACTCAGTATCAGAGAAATGCAAATCAAAACCACAATGAGGTACCATTACACGCCAGTCAGGATGGCTGCTATCCAAATGTCTACAAGCAATAAATGCTGGAGAGGGTGTGGAGAAAAGGGAATCCTCTTATACTGTTGGTGGGAATGCAAACTAGTGCAGCCACTATGGAAAACAGTGTGGAGATTCCTTAAAAATCTGGAAACAGAACTGCCATATGACCTAGCAATTCCACTCCTGGGCATACACACCGAGGAAACCAGATCTGAAAGAGACACGTGCACCCCAATGTTCATTGCAGCACTGTTTATAATAGCCAGGACATGGAAGCAACCTAGATGCCCATCAGCAGACGAATGGATAAGGAAGCTGTGGTACCTATACACTATGGAATTTTACTCAGCCATTAAAAAGAATTCATTTGAATCAGTTCTAATGAGATGGATGAAACTGGAGCCCATTATACAGAGTGAAGTAAGCCAGAAAGATAAAGACCAATACAGTATACTAACACATAATATGGAATTTAGAAAGATGGTAACGATAACCCTATATGCAAAACAGAAAAAGAGACACAGATGTACAGAACAGACTTTGGGACTCTGGGAGAAGGCGAGGGTGGGATGTTCTGAGAGAACAGCATTGAAACAAATATACTATCAAGGGTGAAACAGATCACCAGATCATGCATCACTTGGATGCATGAGACAAGTGCTCAGGGCTGGTGCACTGCGAAGACCCAGAGGGATGGGATGGGGAGGGAGGCGGGAGGGGAGATCAGGATGGGGAACACATGTAAATCCAAGGCTGATTCATGTCAATGTATGGCACAAACCACTACAATATTGTAAAGTAATTAGCCTCCAACTAATAAAAATAAATGAAAAAAAAAGAAAGAAAACAAATAATAGAAATAAAAAAATATTATCTGCACTATTTAGAAATTATTTTTTTATCAAACATAGAATACATATCCCACCATTTACTTCTAAAACAATTTTAAATCAAGTATAAAATAAGTATGTTATTATTCTACGGTGTTGCTTGAAGACTTCTGGGAAATTCAGTAAGGATGAAAACTAATATTATTAAGTATTGGGAAGTTAAAAAATAATTATTTTAAAATTATTATAACATATGTAAAATTATTATAAACCTTTAAAGTTTTGAGATAGTAAGAAATATATGAATGGAACATAATTACACCAAAAAATTATCCTCAGTTCATTAGTTTAACCTGAAATTAAACAAAATTTTTTTCAAAAAGAAGAAAAGAAAAAGGAATGTATAACCCATAGTTTAGGAAACAGAGAGGTAGACAGAAACATATAGATAAGTGTGCTTATTTTAGAAAAGGAAAACTAAATGCTGCAGTCAGGTCTATTATTTAGTCATTAAGTTCTGCCCGATACTTTGGGGACCCCATGGACTGTAGCCCACCAGGCTCCTCTGTCCATGGGATTCTCCAGGCAAGAATACTGGGGTGGGTTGCCATTTCCTCTCCAATCAGGTCTAATCTAGTTAATTTATAGAGTTAATGGAATTCATTTAAAATCTGATCACGATTTTTGTCTATGTGTGTGAGAAATTTAGCCAAATGATTCTGAAATTTATTTTGAAAAATAAACAAGGAAAATATCACATAATACCTAAAAATAACATCAACAGTGTGTAGGGGAAAAGGAAGGACTACCTTAGCAGGTAATAGAATGTGTTACATAGAAACAAACAAGAAAACTCCACATCACTACTACTGAAATGGATATATTCTATAGTGGATTAGAGGAGAGAAAGATTAGAATTGGCCCAAATACATATAAGAACATTCTCTACTATAATTACACTTCTAAAAATATGCAGAAAATGATTATTTTAAATATGAACTGAAATTTTGGAATAGCAATATAAAAAAGAACAAAGTAATCCATATCTTTCTCTGAAAAAATGAAGTATCTCATATGGAATAAAAAATTTAAATATAAAAAAGTCAAATCATGATAAAGTTAGCATAATCCAATGTGATTTTTCAGATATCAGAAGAGATGATCATTTTCTTTGCATTACAACAGAAGAAATTATGAAAGGAGTAACTAAAAAGCTGCTCCCCCCAAAAATAAAAAGAAATTACACTCAAGAAGATGTTCTGGAAACACTAACCATGGAAATAAATATTGAAAACAAAACATACATGTGAAAACAAGGTATTGTTAAGTAAATTATTTTATTTTAATATTTTTCAAAGACTATGCATGAATATCCTGGACTTCCCTGGTGGCTCAGATGGTAAAGCGTCTGCCTACAATGTGGGAGACCTGGTTTGATCCCTGGGTAGGGAAGATCCCCTGGAGAAGGAAATGGCAACCCACTCCAGTACTCTTGCCTGGAAAATCATATGGACAGAGGAGCCTGGTAGGCTACAATCTTGGGGTCATAAAGAGTCTGACAGGACTGAGCAACTTCACTTTCACTTTCATGCATGAATTTATAAATGAAGATCATTAAGGCTAGGAAAATTTATTGGCAATGTTTATGGTAAAATTTTATAACTTTTGAACATCATATATACTCATTTTAAGTACAAGTACTACCTTATGTATGGGATTTATCTATAGGAAATTAACAAATAGTTGAATCTTCCTGAATCCTAATGTCACATTAATAAAATGGAGTTACTTCCTATCATTGTGAAGATTCCATGTGACAACATAATTAAAGAGAGTTGGCTCATAATCATTGTTGTAATTACAGAAATTATAGTATTTATCTTTCAATTTTAAGTTCCTTAAAATTATGAAACTACTACTTTTATCCTATTTTAAAAAGTTGTGACAATGATAATCATCCAAATACTATCTAAGGAGATTAATGACAGGTGACCATAAGTCCTTCACTTTGTACCTTGCCTTCTACTCACAAAGCTTCAAATTTCCCAACAATCAACCCCCAAAAAATTCAGAAATTTAGCAGTTATAGAAGTTTCTAAGTTTGGACAAAGGGTCAAAAACTTACTCCCTCTAGGGGAAGGTCTGATTTTTTCATTCACTCCCTAGTTGCTTCCTTGGAAATGAATAAAGATCATATGTGTCAGCTACATTATTGGGCGACAATAATTATGACCAAAAAAATGAGAGATAAACTGAATCTAACCTGAGAGAAGTATAAAGTTGCAGGATATAAAATGAATACATAGAAATCTACTGCATTTCTATACTAATAACCAACTATCAGAAAGAGAAGTTGACAAAGCAGTCCCATTTCATCAAAAAGAATTAAGTAACTAAGAAAAAAATTAACCAAAGAGGTAAAAGATCTGTACTCAGAAAAATATAAGACCAAGATTAAAGAAATAAACGAAAACACAAATTAATGGAAAGATACACTGCAGATGGTGATTGCAGCCATGAAATTAAAAGATGCTTACTCCTTGGAAGGAAAGTTATGACCAACATAGACAGCATATTAAAAAGCAGAGACATTACTTTGTCAACAAAGGTCTGTCTAGTCAAGGCTACAGTTTTTCCAGTGGTCATGTATGGATGTGAGAGTTGGACTATAAAGAAAGCTGAGCACCAAAGAATTGATGCTTTTGAACTGTGGTGTTGGAGAAGACTCTTGAGAGTCCCTTGGACTGCAAGGAGATCCAACCAGTCCACCCTAAAGGAGATCAGTCCTGGGTGTTCATTGGAAGGACTGATGCTGAAGCTGAAACTCCAATACTTTGGCCACTTGATGCAAAGAGGTGACTCACTGGAAAAGACACTGATGCTGGGATAGATTTAGGGCAGGAGGAGAAATGGATGACAGAGGATGAGATGGTTGGATGGCATCATCAACTCGATGGACATGGGTTTGGGTGGACTCCGGGAGCTGGTGATGGACAGGGAGGCCTGGCGTGCTGTGGTTCATGGGGTCGCAAAGAGTCGGACATGACTGAGTGACTGAACTGAACTAAACTGAACACCATGCTCAGAGGAATCGGGTGGAGAGGGAGGTGGGAGGGGGGGATCGGGATGGGGAATACGTGTAAATCTATGGCTGATTCATATCAATGTATGACAAAAAATAAAAATAAAAAAAAAATTAAATTTAAAAAAAAAATGTCCATACTACCTAAAGCAAAAGCATATAGACTCGAAGCAATTTCTATCAAAATACCAATGGAATTTTTCATAGAACTAGAACAAATGATCCTAAAATTTATACAGAACCCAGAAGACTCCATAGAGCCAAAGAAATCTTAAAAAAATAAGGTGGGAGGTATCATGCTCCTTGACCTCAGACTATATGGCAAAGTTACATTAATCAAAACAGTGTGACTTTGGCACAAAATAGACCCACAAATCAACTGAACAGAATAGAGTCCAGAAATAAACATATGTTTATATGGTCAATTAATTTATAGTAAAGGAGTCAAGAACATACAGGGAGAAAATGACAGTCTCTTCAACAAATGGTAAAACCAAACAGTTACATGCCAAAGAATAAGAGGGAACCTTTGTCTTGCACCATATACAAAAATAAACTCAGAACAGATTAAAGAAGTACATGTAATATCTGAAACTATAGAACTCCTGAAAGAAAATTTAGGCACTATGCTCTGTGACATCGGCCTTAGCAATACTTTATGATTCTGTCTCCTCAGGCAAAGGCAACAAAAACAAAAATAAGCAAGTGAAACAACATCAAACTAAAAATCTTTTGCACAGTAAAGGAAACTAGCAAAAAACAAAAAGGCAACCTAGTGAATTAAAGAAGATATTTGCAAATCATATATCTAATAAGGTGTTACTATCCAAAACATAAAAAGAATACACACAACTCAATATCAAAAAAACAAACAACCCAATTCAAAAATGGACAGAGGACATGAATGGACATTTTTCCAAGGAGACATACAGATGGCCAACAGACACATGTAAAGCTGCTCAGTATAACTAATAATCAGGGAAACACAAATTAAAACCACCATGAGGTATCACCTCATCCTGATGCTTAGGCTGAAGCTCCAATACTTTGGCCACCTCATGCGAAGAGCCAATTCATTGGAAAAGACCCTGATGCTGGGAAAGATTGAAAGCAGGAGGAGAAGGGGACGACAGAGGATGAGATTGTTGGATGGTATCACCGACTCAATGGACATGAGTTTGCGCAAGCTCCAGGAGATGGTGAAGGACAAGGAAGCCTGGCATACTGCAGTCCACGGGGTCACAAAGAGTCACAAAGGACATGACTTGAGTGAGTGAACAACAACAATGACCCCTATGAAGATACTTCAAAAAACTTAAAATTGAACTACCATACAATCCAGCAATGTGACTGCTGGTTATGTATCCTAGGAAAGCAAAAACACTAACTTGGAAAGATTCTGCAACCCTATGTTCATCACATCACATAACAGTCAGGACATGGAAGCAACCCAAGTGTCCACCAATAAATGAATGAATAAGGCAGATGTGGTATATACATGCAGTGGAATACTGCTTTAGCCATAAAAAAGAATGAAATCTTGCTATTTGCTACAAAATGGATGGACCTGGAGGTATTATGTTAAGTAAAATAAATCAGACAGAGAAGGACAAATACCATATGATTTCACTTATATGTGGGATCTAAAAAACAAAACAAACAATGGATATAACAAAACAGAAACTGACAGACACACAGAACAAACTGTTGGTCATCAAGGAAGTAAGGGGTGGGGAGTTGGCCAAAACAGGTGAAGGGAATTAAGAGGCACAAACTCTAACCACAAAATAAATAAGTCACAGATATGTAATGTACAGCATAGGAAACATAATAATACTGCAATAACTTTGTACAATGACAGATGGTTCCTAAACTTATCATGATGCTTATAGTATGCATAATATATATGGATGCTGAAGGACTATGTTGTACACCTGAAATTAATACAATATTGTTTGTCAACTAGTCTTCCATTTAAAAAATAAAATAAATGTCTGCTTTAATCGAAGATAATTCCTGATGGGTATAGCAGTAAGAAAAAGAAAAATCACATCTATCCTTGGAATTGAGATAGAATGTTTTCTTAAGTTTTTTTCAAGTGTCAAATGTTTCTTTAAAAATAACTATGTGTTTTGAATCATATAAGAAACAGAAGGCAAAAATAAATTCATAGAGCTGGGGCATTAGGAGCAAGATTAAGAAACTTCTTGGGGGGAAATGCATGTAGAAAATGTCCAGGTACAGGTTACTGACAACTCTGATAGGCTGATGAGATACTTAGTATATCTCACTTCTAAAACCCTGAGGACATCATTTGGACTACATAGCTGAGGTCCACCACATGGCTATTGCAGTTTCGGGACATTTTGTGTCTTATGACAGCCTTCGGTAGGCTGTGCTTCAGCTTTACCTGTATTTGTATAAAAGGCCAGCATATTTGAGTTCAATTTCTCTCAAGAGTAAGCAGGACTAAGGCTCCGTGGGCGGTTGAACTAAAAACAAGTATGTGATGTCCGTTGGCACACAAATAATTAATATTAACACATCATAAACATAACAATAATTTCTACTCATATAGTTCTGTCAGCCTCTCAGCTACCCCTAGGGGAGAGAGTATTTGACCTGGAACATTGTAGAAGATAAGGTTTCAACAGTTTAATTTGCAAGGGGACAGGAACATCCAGGACTAGTTTGTGTAAACAGAAAGAGCCTCAAGGGACTAGTGTGTAGTATGGGAAGGTGAATGGGAGATGAGGCTAGAATGAAAGTTGAACAAAAGGATTTCAGCAAGCAATGGAGAGTTATCAAAAGTTTTTCAGCAAAGTGATAACATAAAACCAGACTTTATTACCTACTCGTAAAGCAATGTGAATGAACAGGGAAAAAACAGGAGGAAAATGAATGCAGCTTGTTTTTCAGTAGCTGTAGAGGGTATTTCATAAAGTTTACATTAAGCATGTTGTATATTTCAAATATTTTGTTAAGACTATCAATCAAGTTTTCCTAATCCTTTTCTGGAGTCCAACTGAGACCTATGAGTTTAGAATCAAACTGAAATCTGTCTTCACCACTTACAGGCTGTATATGTGTGTGATCAGTCACTCAGTCATGTCCAACTCTTTTGAGACCCCATGGATTATATGTAGTCCACCAGGTTCCTCTGTGTATGGGATTTTTCCAGGCAAAAATAGTGGAATGGGTTGCCATTTACTCCTCCAGTACAGATTATATAAACTCAAGCAAGTTATTTAACTTTTCTGGGCATTGATAAATACATCTAGATGTCAGAGGCAGTAATACCTACCTCATCAGGTTATAAAGACACAGTGAGTTAACACTTATAAAGGCCTAACAGAATGCCTGGCATTTGGTAAGTATTTGGTAAATAGTAGTTAGTGCTATTAATGGAGCTTCCCAGGTGATGCTAGTGGTAAAGAAACCACCTGCCAATGCAGGAGACATAAGAGACGTGGGTTCAATCCCGTCAGAAAGATACCCTGGAGGAGGGCATGGCAAACAATTCCAGTATTCTTGCCTGGAGAACCCCATGGACAGAGGATCCTGGCGGGCTACTGTCCATAGGGTCGCACAAAGTCCGATCCAACTGAAATGACTTAGCAGGGAGGCAGGCAGTGTTATTAATAAATGAGACAATTTCAGTTGCCCAGTGATGTCACTCTTTGTGACTGCATGGACGGTAGCCTCCACCCATGCAATTCACTAAGCAAGAGTACTGGAGTGGGTTGCTATTCCCTTCTCCAGGGGATCTTCCTGACCCAGGGATTGAACCTGGGTCTCCCACATCGCAGGCAGGTTCTTTACCATCTGAGCAACCAGGGAAGCCCAATAAATGAGAGATAGATGTCAATCAAATTCAGTTTTAATCATTTTGGCCTAGATTTACTATTTATCATCATCTCTGCATCTTTGGAGCATGCCTCTTAAAGATCTTTTCCCGCATTAGCACAAATTCATTAACAAAAAAAAAAAACAAATTGGGCACAATTTTTCTAGCAGATATATATTTGTCTATACTATATTACTCCATCTTATCCACAAAAATATCAGAATGTCCTTTGTCAAATGCAAATTAAAAATGCAGCAGATTGTATAGCGGAGCTATATGTAACTTTATTCTACATTTTCCAAGTCTTCTGAAAATATGCTATCATATTTTCATAATTTTAAAAAACAAGTAGCAGATGGGTGCATTATTTAACATCAGAAATAAAATTAATTTCTATAGTGTGACATGTTCTAATGAACTCCCAATGATGTCTAAAGATCAGTGCTTTCTCTTTTAAATCTTCCCAAATCACGTAATACTGTGAGAATTTTAACAGAAATCAGCTAAAATCCATCACTCTGTATTTCTACTATCTGTATTTCCCAGAGCAAAGCTACATTTATAGTCTATAAATACTCTAACTCAGGAATCTGTAGTAATTGTTTCTGTGCTAAATACAGAGACACCTGTGGAAAGCTTGAAGGGATTAGGTTAACTCATCATTAAAATAGGTGTACTAAAAGAGTTCACTTCAGCAGGCCTGGAATTGGCCTTATCTGTTTTTCTGAAATACCTGCATGGTACTGACATCTGGTCAAGGCAGGAAGTGTGGTTTTTAATAGCATTGTTCTGGAGCAAATTTGGGGGTTGTCTCTACCAGCCCATTAGCCTAGTTTATTAATTAGAGCAAGATTGATGGTTTGCACGCAATTTCAGCAAAACTCCCAGAGGACTCTGCCATTGGGTCTGGTCACACAGCAAAAATGTACCAACATACCCAACTGGGGAAGAGCCTCACTCGAGAAGCCATCTTGGACTTTCTGATTCTGAGGTTTTCCACACACATACGTGACTTATTCCTGATCTGAGAGGGAAGACACATCTGATACAGCCCAGCAGAGGAAGGGCAACAGAGCTGACTTCTGGCTTCTCCAAACCCTTCTCTGTAAAGGAGCCTCTGCCTGCCCAAAACATCTTTACTGCTATTCTGACACAAGATCCTGTTGCTCCCGTGTGTCCTTTTCTGAAGATAAACTGTAGGTTCAGAAGATTATCATCTGGGGTCTTATGAATTCACCATTTGCACAATAGGCAAAATAAATTGCCCCATCATTTTTAGTTGCAAAGCTTTATATGCTTATATTTATATTTTTGAAGTAAATTACACACGCTCATGGGTCATGATATATATTTATTGGAATCAAGCATATAAAAGAATAAACATAAGATAAAACTTTATATTGATTCAGCCCTCATCTGAACTACAGCCCACTGCAATGGTGAGTTTGGAAGCAAGTGATCTCACTTATACATAAGTTATTAAACTGAGAATAGTCAAGATCAGTGACCTAAAGGGAAATCCTTAAAGGAGAGTGGTCTGTGACAATACAAGAGGGTGACAAAAAATGAACACAAAATTCTCCAAAATAAGAGTGTGGCAGTTCAAGTTCTGGACCTACTATCCATACTTTTTATATGGCCTCAGGCCAAACAGTTGTGAGAATCTGACACAATCTGAGCAGAGGGCTTATATTTTGCTCGACTGCATAGGAAACACTCAGTTCCAGTTAGCAATTTCAATTCCCGTATTAGGAATTACAAACATTACTTTATTGTATTCATGGCACATCTTACTACTTGAAATCATCTTGATTTACTACATTTTTTCCCATCAGAATGCAAGCTCTTTGACAGCAGAGAACTTCTGTATCATGCTTATCAATGTATCCCTAGTGTCTGAAGCTTAATACATCATAGATGATAAAAAAAAATTTTCATTTACTAAGTGTTAACTATCCTCTAGGCATTGTTATAAGCATTTCATTAAATACATGTCACATCATATGATGCAGCTACAATCTCATATATTACAGATGAGGAATGCAAGGCACAGAGAGGTTAAGTAAATTGATCAAGGCCTCACAGGTAATAAATGGCAGAACCATTGGAGCACAGACAGCCTGTCTTCAGAATCCAGGATTTCGGAAACTCCTCAAAAGTAAACAGCTAAATATGCAGATCATCTCAGAAAATCACTTATGAATTATTGCTAGATAGTTCAGTGTTTTAATGAAGATTTTATTTTTACCTTTCATCTAAACATTTTTCGTAAAGTATTAAAAATTCAAACATAAAGGCCTAAATTCTACCAAGGCAAGCACCTCCTTTCTAAAGGAAAGCGGGTCGAGAATCCCTCCTATCTTCAGATGCATTGTAGCAGTTCCAATGTCACCTCGGAGAAGAATTTATTTGTGTCACACAAACAGAAGCAGGTGGCCCGATGCAGGTGTTGTCATGTTTGTGGAGCTCTAATGAGGATGTGAGAGTTTGCTGGGAAAGAGAATAGCAAAAATGAGGTATTTCTTTCCCTCTATCTTCCAGCTTATCTTTGGGAGAAAAGGGACACATCAAAGCACTCATGTGATGGAAACAGACAATGAACTGCTTCTTCTAAGTTAAAAATTTCCATAATTGTGAAGGCCCCTACTGGAAGTGGAGAGCAGAGGCTGGCAATGGGAAATATAAGATGTAAAGTATTAATTCTAGAGAGAGGCCCAGAACACCCCAAGAAGACTTGCACTTGTTTCTCACTCTATTGAACAGGCTTATCTTGCTCAGAGAAAATGGCATGTCTCTGTAATTTATTTTTCTAGTTCAATTCAATTTGAAATTTGAAATATAACTATTAAAAAAAACTACAAATCATCCTTAACTACCCTACAGTATAGGTCATACTAGACCTATAATTGATTTTCTGCTTCTTCTCAAATTCTTACACCAAAAGGCAAAATCATATAGAGTTAAGGAAAGGACTAAGAATATTTGTATCACAAATAAGAGTCTCTGGAAACAAATTAAAGTGGGTTCTGCTCAATTTTGGGTGACTTTTCTTTATATACTTTTGTTATTGTTGTGTAAACATATAAGAATGAAACTATTTATCATCAACGTCTATTTATCATCAATGTCTTCAAAAGAAAAGGAGAGGAAACGCCAAGTAACTATGACTCTGTGAGTTTCTCCATGTATTACTCCAAAATAAGCATGAAAATAAAATATTTAACATTAAAATTAAAGACATATTTAGGCCTGCAAATTAGATATGTAGTACAGTGCACAAGAAATGGAATGGAAACTCAAAATGATCAACAGGGCTGAAGCCAAGAGCCTGCTGGACTGCAGGTCTGCAAGCAGACAGAAGTAACTATACATTTAATTCCTGCACTGCTACACAATAACAGGGAAAAACAGAATACTTTTCATTGTACAAAATGGAGATAGAATCACTAACTGAATTGCCGGCTGGTACAAGCTTACCTCCTGAAGAAGAAGGCTAAATAAAAGTTCCAAGTGCTTCTAGAACTAAATGTGGTTGAAAACCATACACACACATGAATAAATATGAAGAATAACAGCCAAGTTGCTTTCTAGTCCAGGGGCCTGCATCTTCCTTAAGAAAGATTAAAATTCAAACCCAATAGGAGCCTGAGCCATTAATATGAGGCTAGGGGAGCTGAAAACCAGGTGGATACAAATGTCTACCTGCTAGATAGGAAACAAAATGTTTAACATAACATAACATGTAGAAAGATTGCCACAAACTAAATAATATATGAGATAAATTTAGCCCCAACAAAATGGGAATAATGGAAAACTCTCAGAAAAACTTTGACATAAAATAGGTTTAATGTCTTCAAACAAAGAATATTGTATACAAAAATTACAAAAATTGTAAGCTAAAGACAGGCCGATATTAACCAAGTTTAGAGAGATATGAAAATTAGACCATTAGAAGTCCCACTATTAACATGGATATTTTTAAAACATAATAAGGGAAAGAAATTCTAGATACTATATATGAAACAGTTTATCACTTCAAGGTAGACTGAAAAGTTTAGTACAAAAAAAAAAAGTTTAGTACATACATTTTGAGAAATATTTACCCAAAGGTAAATATTAAAATAATAATTAAAACTGATAAGCCAAAGGAATAGATAAAATGAAACTATTTTGGATTAAATATTCAGTTAATCCAAAGAAGACAGTGAAAAAAGAACCTAAGAGAAATAAGAACCAAATAATAGGTGAGACAAAGAGAAAATAAATAATCAGTTGGTAGACTTACAGATTGACATTAAGTATAAACTGTATATTGATGAACATTTAAGTTGCCTAAATCTATTCTTCAACAGAGAAATATATAAAGAATATGTGGCATATACATACAATGGAATTATTTGCCACAACATGAATAGACCTAGAGATTGTCATACTAAGTGAAGCAAGTGAGAGAAAGATAAACATCATATAATAAAGAAAAATATCATATAATGTTGCTTATATGTGGAATCTAAAAAAAATGGTACAAATGAACTTATTTACAAATCAGAAATAGTCACAGATGCAAAAAACAAAGTTCTGGTTACGAGGGTGAAAAGGAGAGGAGGGATAAACTGGGAGACTGGGATTTTGACACATTTGTCGTTGCTCTTGTTCAGCTGCTAAATCGTGTCCGGCTCTTTGTGACCCCGTGGGCTGCAGCACACCAGGCTTCCCTGTCCCTCACTATCTCCTGGAGCCTGTTCAGACTCATATCCATTGAATCAGTGATGCTTACCTTATCCTCTACCACTCCTTTCTCCTTTTGCCTTCAATCTTTCTCAACATCAGGGTCTTGACATATACACACTATTATATATAAAGCAGATAACTAATAAGGACTTACTGTATAGCACAGGGAATACTACTGGGTACTCCACAATAACCTACATGGGGAGAGAGTCTAAAAGAGAGTGGATATATGTATATGTATAACTGATTCACTTTGTTGTACACCTGAAACTAACACAACATTGGAAATCAACTACACTCCAATAAAAATGTTTTTTTTTTAATGTATATGGTGTACACACCTCAAGTAAGACAGGTACTGTAAGACTGAGTGGAAAAACAAGACCAAGATAGATGTCAACAAGAAGGATGCAAACAATAAGAATCTTAAAGTAATTGTACTGTGAAAGAAGCCATTCAAACTAGAGTATATAATGTATAATAACATTTAGATAAAATTCTGAAAACTACAAGCTAATCTGTAGTGAGAGTAAATCACAGTTGCCAGGGGAGAGGGCAAGGAAATCCAGGAGGGGATGATTCCAGAAGTGCACAAGGGAATTCCGGGATATTATATATGTTCACTTTATAAGGGTATCAGAGATCTATGCAAATTGTACATTATAAATAGATGCAGTTTATGTTTATGCATTTTGCCTCAATGAAATTGTTAGTCAATGAAAGAATGAATGAACTGGCAGAGCACTATTTTTGTTAGGTAAAACAAAATTAAAGGCAAATGCATTAATAGCATTAATGCAATAATCTAGAATAATATGGGGCCTTCCCAGGTGGCTCAGTGGTAATGAATCTGCCTGCCAATGCAGGAGACACGGGAGATGTAAGTTTGATCCCTGCATCTGGAAGATCCACTGGAGAAGGAAATGGCAATCCACTCCAGTACTCTTGCCTGGAAAATCCCATGTAGCCTGGTGGGCAATATGGGGGCTCAAAAGAGTGGGCAAAACTGAGTGACTAAACAACAACAACATATACAACAGACAATCTTTCATAGCAACAGCAAGATGTGGGACCCAGAAACAGGCCAACCAGAGAGAAAGGAAAGAGATTCCCAGGATGACAGTGAAGAGAAGTCTGGGAGGACTGTAAAATACCAGGTCCTGTAGAGATCAAAGCAAGAGAGCAAAAGAATCTTCCTTCTCCAGGGGATCTTCCCAACCCAGGGATCGAACCCAGGATTTCCGCATTGCAGGCAGATGCTTTAACCCTCTGAGTCACCAAGGAAGCCCAGGAATGATATTACCAAAAGAAAAAGAAATGAGAATCTAACCATGCAGCTGTGAGCAATACTCACACAATCATAATCATGAAAGTGAAAAATCAGTATTCAGTTTTGTATGATCAAAACTGTAAACAATTCAGCTGTCCAAAAAAGGGGGGGATATTGATAAATTTTGGCATATTCAGAGAATAAAATGCTATCCAGAAATCAGCAGATTAAACCAGAGATATGTGTATTGACATGGTTAAATTTCACTAACATGAAGTTGATAATGAAATATCAAGTTGAACTTTGTTCCTATTTATGGAAATACTACTTTAAACAAAAACAATGCCATTCTCTGTTTGTGTTTATATACATATCAGTTAAAAAGTAAATAATATGCTAATCCCAAACTCCCAATCTTTCTCTCCCATCCCACTCTCACTGGGAACCACAAGCCTCTTCTCTATGTCCCTGAGTCCGTTTCTGGTTCATAGATGAATCACTTGGCTCTACAGCAGAAACTAACACAAGACTGTAAATCAACTACACCTCAATAAAAAGTTTTAAGTAAATGATATGGGTTGTATATTCACACAATTTATGATGGTGGTTGGACAGAATGAAAAAAGGAAGGAAAGAGGAAAGTAATATGATTTATATAACAGAACTATAGGGGAATTTAATCTACCTGTAGTTATTATTTTTAATGATCTGAAATCAATATTACTAATAATATGCTCATCTAAAGATGCTTGCTCCTGGAAAGGAAAGCTATGACAAACCTAGACAGTGTATTAAAAATCAAAGACAACACTTGGCTGAAAAAGGTCCATAAAGTCAAAGTTATGGTTTTTCCAGTAGTCATGTATGGATGTGAGAGCTGGACCCAAAGAAGGCTGAGGGCTGAGGAATTGATGCCTTTGAATTGTGGCACTAGAGAAGATCCTTGAGAGTTCCCTGGACTGCAAGGAGATCAAACCAGTCAATCCTAAGGGAAATCAACCTTGAATATTCACTGGAAGGACTGATGCTGAAGCTGAAGCTCCAATATTTTGGCCACCTGATGCACTAAGCCAACTCATTGGGAAAGACCCTGATAACTGGGAAAAATTGAAGGCAAAAGGAGAAGAGGGTGGCAGAAAATGAAATGAACTGACTCAATGGACATGAATCTGAGCAAACTCTGGGACATGGTGAAGGACAGGGGAGCCTGGTATGCAGTCATGAGATTGCAGAGAGTCGGACACAACTGAGCGATGGAACAACAGCAACAGCTTGGGTAGTGAGTACATGATGCTTGATGCAGTGTCCTTTTATGTTCTGTTATTCTCTCAATCCAAAACAAAGATTTCAAAAAGCAATTTGCCTATCCATCTCCTGGATAGCCACAGAGGCCACGTCTTTAGGAAAGAACTCAAGGGGAAATGTGGTCTATCATTTTGTGATTAAGCAATTTCTACCAGCCTTTTCTATTTCAGAACTTTCTAAAGTCTTATAATGACAAGTGCAATAAACATCACTGTTGGCTATTAACAGATCAGCCTTCTACAGGGTATGCGTGCTAAGTCACTTCAGTCGTGTCCGACTCTTTACGACTCTATAGACTGTAACCATCAAGCTCCTCTGTCCATGGAATTCTCCAGGCAAGAGTACTGAAGTGGGTTGCCAGTACTCCTCCTTCAGGGGATCTGCCTGACCCAGGGATCAAACCTGTATCTCTTATGTCTCCTGCATTGGTAGGTGGCTGCTTTACCACTGCAGCGCCACCTGGGAAGCCCTTCTATATAGCTTATCCTCCCATAAGCAACACTGCTCTGCAACCATCAGACCAAGATAGTGATATTAACAACAAACCTTTCTATACATTTGCCAAGAACTTGCAAGGTCAACTTTTACTGGTTTGTTTAATGCACCAGGAGATGTTAGGTGCTTTCACATATATGGTCGCATGTGACCCTTCAGAGTCCTATAGCATAATATAGTAGAGGAAACAGATGCTTTAAAACAGGCAAATTTGAACCTGAAATTTTGTTCTGTCCTTTACAATCCATGTGACCTTGAAGTTACAAAATATCTCTAAATCAATTTTCTCACGTGTAAAATGGGAAGAAATTGCTTACCTTACAAGTTAGGGTAAAGGTCAAATAAGATGACATCTGAAAACTGTCTAACATGGACCCGAGGAAGACTTCGGTGAATGTTACCACCTCCGTTTTATAGTCAAAGGGATGGAAGTTGTGAGGAGCTCAGGGACGTGACGCTGGTCACACAAAAATGATAGAATCAAAGAGGTGTGGCAGTGAAGAGCCTGTACTCTGCAGCCAGGCTGGCAGAGTTCTAATCCCAGCAGTGTGACCTCAGGCAAGTTGATTAACTCTCTGTGCCTTAGTTTCCACATATGTAAAACAAGAACAGTAAGGGACACTATTTCATATGCTTGTTATTAATATTATATAAATAAGTACTTCAAACAGTCTGGCATAGAATAAGTTCTGCATAATTTAATTAATAAGAAGCAACAAACAAGTTAACCCAATATATGGAAATTCATACTCCATGGAAGAAAGCACAGAGCTTCTCCTTATGTGGAATGACAGCTGCCATCCAGCAGGAATGATGACATGCAGACACTACATCTTGGGGGGTGTGTGTGGGGTTTGTGTCTCTTTTTGTCAAAGTTTAGGGGGAAAGTGGTGCCTGAAAGAGAGAGAATGAAGATAAGGTGAAGTTTGTTATCAACATTGTTAATTCTTACTGTCTCATGGGTGATGCAGTTTTCATCTCTGCTGTATTTGTTTTCCAAGTTGCAACTAAGCCCATCAGCAAGTTTAAAAGAGCTAGATCTTGAGATTAAACTGTGATAATAGGCTCACATGTTTGCATCAAAATATGGACAAGTCTCTGTCCCTTTGTGCCACGTCCTTTTCTCCCTCTCACCAGCAGCCATAGCACTAGCGGGCACCACTTCCCCATTATCATCTTCCTGAAGGGCATGCAGAATTCACTTAATTGCTTCACACTACAGTACACTGCTGTTCAGAACCAGTCTGTTTCTTTCCATTGGAACAGCATGGAAATAAATAAGCAATTTTCATACATTAGGAAACATAAGCATGCCAGAGTCTAATTCATACTTATGCAATTAATAACCAGAGCACTTAGATGAAACACCCTGTACCACACAAACACTGTTCCATTAGAGTGGTCATTTGGGGGTGAGATATCACCCACCGTTGTCTCATCGCTGGCCCAGTCAACAGCCCCTGTATGGAAACACATGGAACTTCCTTAGGGCAAAAAATCTCCTTCAGGTTGAAAAATGAAGGGTAAGAAATGGAGAGCCAACTTCCTTGATTTTGTAAGTGGTATTGGCTTTGTGTGAGCTATGAGCAGGCTGCATGACTCTGAGCAAATATATTTTCTGTGCCTTGTTTATTAATGGACAGAAAAGCTAGCCTGAAAATGAAATTGATTTTATTCACTTAGGATTTTATACTCCATTGCACAACCAAAACCCAGCAAATTCTTCATTAAGAGAGATAATTACTTTAATGAAGATTAAATATAATTTAAAATTCACATTTATCTTTATCTACCTAGTGCAGGTCAGAATTAGCCTAAAATAGCTAGAGAAGTGGGAAGAAATAGATTTCTCCAAAAAGTTTCCATCTGTCTACGCATAGATGGGTCTGATCTGACTGCCAGCCTGCCTTTCTTCCTCTTTGTCCTCTTTCTCGCATTTCACTCATTCATGTCTCCCACATCAAGCCCAAATGAAACCTGTTTTTCAGTTCAGTTCAGTCACTCAGTCGTGTCCGACTCTTTGCGACCCCATGAATCACAGCACACCAGGCCTCCCCGTCCATCACCAACTCCCGGAGTTTACCCAAACCCATGTCCATCGAGTCGGTGATGCCATCCAACCATCTCATCCTCTGTCGTCCCCTTCTCCTCCTGCCCTCAATCTTTCCCAGCATCCGGGTCTTTTCAAATGAGTCAGCTCTTTGCATCAGATGGCCAAAGTATTGTAGTTTCAGCTTCAACATCTTAATCCTACTTTTAGGATGTTTGGCAGAAGCAGCAGGATAGCAGCAATTTATACCCAGGACGCTCAATGATCTTTGAACAACTGTATCCATGATGGGCATATGGGGGAGAAAAATCAAAGAAGTAGTAGGCTGATTTTAGAAATATCCTCCCTCCTTGAGACAGAGGGTGTCTACCTATCAAAGACAGGAAGCCAAGGATATATTAAGCAGATTGGTATTACTCATAGTTTTGTGTGGTGTTATCATTATTCCTCATTAATGGCATTGATGAAGCTGAAAGAGGAGAGTGAAAAAGCTGGCATAAAGCTCAACATTCAAAAAACTAAGATCATGGCATCCAGTCCCATCACTTCATTGAAAATAGATGGGGAAACAACAGAAACAGTGAGAAACTTTATCTTCTTGGGCTCCAAAATCACTGTGGATGGTGACTGCAGCCATGAAATTCCAGCTTGCTCCTTGGAAGAAAAGTCATGACCAACCTAGACAGTGAATGAAAAAGCAGAGACATCACTTTGCCAACAAAGGTCCATATAGTCAAAGCTATGTTTTTTCTAGTAGTCACGTATGGATATGAGAGTTGGACCATAAAGGAGGCTGAATGCCGAAGAATTGGTGCTTTCAAACTCTGGTGCTGGAGAAGACTCTTGAGAGTCCCTTGGACTGCAAGGAGATCAAACCAGCCAATCCTAAAGGAAATCAACTCTGAATATTCATTGGAAGGGCCGATGCTGAAGCTGAATCTCCAATACTTTGGCCACCTGATGTGAAGAGCCAACTCACTGGAAAAGATCCTAATGCTAGGAAAGATAGAAGGCAGGAGGAGAAGGGGATGTCAGAGGACAAGGTGGTTGGATGGCATCACTGACTCAATGGACATGAGTTTGGGCAAACTCCAAGAGATGGCAGAGGACAGAGAAGTCTGGCATGCTGCAGTCCATGGGGTCACAAAGAGTCAGATATGACTGAGCAATTGAACAACAAAATGGCATTTGAGCACTGTTGTGGAAAGAGCTCAGGAAACAGAAAAACAAAAGCTTGACTTCTATTTTCTCCTCTAAGTAAATTGGTGACCTTAAAAACATTTCTTAACATGTCAGAAACTGGCTCCTTGTGCCCATATTAAGTTCAGAGGTTTATAGCAGCTGGCATTGAGTGTAAATGTACATTAAATGTATACTCATAAGTGTAATATATTTCCATGCTGAATCATGAGTAGCCATCTAAAAGCTTCAAAACACCATAGCAATGGCCCAGTTATCCACAGGCCGTGGCAACACTTGATTCTGCAGAAGTGACCGGTGAGTTTTGCCTCCTTTGCTGAAGGAGGGGCAAATGGAAGCATGACCTCATCAGACCCTCTAGCACTGATAGGCACAGGACTGGGTGTTTCCACATTCAATTTTAAGGGAAGAAAACTAAGTCTGGCTTAGTGAGAAGGTATAATTCATTCCCAGAGGGAATATTTCAAATAGTAGCTCTCATTTACTGAATACCAAGGGGACGTGACATATTATAAACAGTACCTTATTTAATTAACATGACTATATAATTTATCACTTAAATCAGGACACTTTCAGAGTGAAAAGGGATGCTATACACACTTACATCAAGACAACAGGTGTCATCTTGGATAGTCAAGATGGGCAAGATAGACTTGGATAGGCAAACTGCATGGTTCCCCCCTGTTTAGTTCATGAAATTACTCGTGAATGAGATATGAAACACTCCCTGTTCTACAGCAGGAAACTATGATTCAGAGAGGTTAAGGAAATGAGCCCAAGGACCTACAAACTAGTGAGTGGAAGACTCAGGGCTGAACCTCGGTGTGTAAGACACAAAAGGTTCTTTCCTCTAACCTACTTCCCTTCTTGGAACCCATTAGTCATGATATCAGCTGCCAAACAAGAGCATTAATTTTGTTTTGATAGCCTGCCTTGAGTGAGTAACACATTTCAAGCTCTGGGTTATGATTTCCAAATACTATCAAGAAATAGGGAGGAAAAGGGTAAAGTGAAAGCCACATGAGGCCAGTAAAGGCATCACATGCTAGTGAATATCTGGCTCCTTCTAAGGGCTCAGGGCTGCCTGAATACTACAGGCCTGTATTAATGCTCACTCAAACGTGGAGAATGACAGTCAGTGGGGCCAGACCTCAACAAGCATCTTTCCCCATGTGCTGGTCTGTATTCTCATGCACCCAATAAACTCCCACATCTAGGTCAATTCACTGCTGATTTTCAGTGATCTGCAATCTCAAATAAATCTCCTTTACTTCTATAACCTGCTGGGAGATATTCTTTTCTCAAGAGCTTAATAGGTGTAAGAAGGTTGAGAGATGATCAACATTCAGTCTGCTCCATGATGGTTCAGTGGGTGATCTCAAAGGGGACCACACAATTTTCATCCTTTAGACCACCTGCCAATTACTGTTTGAATTTTCCTGGTCTCTTAACACAACAGGAACAGGGCCAGCTGGGCCTCTATCAAAAGCGAGGCACACTGGCAGAGACAAGAGAGTTGATATTCTGGTAAAGAAACAACAGCTCAAATCAGTCATAGATTCCAAGCATCCTTACTCACCCACTCCCTAATGAAAAACAATCTTCAGAGACCAAGTGTGTCCCTGAGCAGATATTTCAGTGACCCTGTAAAAGATCCCACTGGGGACATAAGCCAAAATTCAAGCCTGTGTTTCTGACAGTGTGTGGTCTTAATATCGAAATTACTCAAACACTCTAAGCTTCCGATTCCTCAACTATAAAAGGTTGCTTCTCCAGCTTTTCCCATACAGCCTATTAAAACACATTCCTGGTGCCTGAGCTCAGAGATTCTGATTTAGCAGGTCTGGTAAAGAGCCAGAGGACTTGCATGTCTTGTAAGTTTCCATGTCATGACTATGATCATGCCGTCCACGGAGCATACTCTGAACAGTCCTAAACTGTCCCAGTAACTTCAACTTCACAATTCGAGTAAAGATCTGAAACGATGGGAGGATGCTTAGCAGAGGTGCTGACTCCGAGCGCCTCTCAATCAACACGTATTCTTTGAAAAGAAGAACAAAAGTCCAAGCGTATTAGTATGACGAAAAGTTGGGGACATTCAATCATTTCTAATATGCCAGGTACAAGACTTAATTACATTCCAATCCCCCTTGTTATAACACATTCTCCATAGTAATTAAAATGGGGTCCCAGTCTCAAATTGTGAATACACCGAAAGGCCTCCTGGTTCTCTTTAATCACAGAATACAATTTTTTGCTCACGATGTCCATGCGTTCTCCTTAGGCTCAGCTGCATCACCATTGCATGGAAACCCCATTTAAAATCATCTTGACTACTACTTAAAAAATAAAACATACATCTTCCCCCTTAGAGCAGTTTTCAGGCAATAAATGAAGTGATATTACTTTGCTGCAACCAGGAATCCCCTCTTACACCAACTGGCAATCCTCTGATCAGCTGGAGTCCTTCAGTTTGTCCTTGTCTGACTCAGCTCAGTCATTAGCGAGCTTGCCACCTCCCCCCCACCGCCTTGTCCCCCGCCCTCCCTCCCTTCCCCTCCGTTCACTTCGGTTTTCTCTCTTCATGACATTATTTAATCTCTCCGTTGCAGCTTCTTAGGATTAGCTACAGCATCTATTAATAGTTTTACTTCTGTTTACAGTTCCAGGGGGAGAAAAATGGCTCATTCCTTTGCTCCAGTCTTGAAGACAGGTCTTCTGGCTGCAGGAGGAAGATGCTCAGGCCCTGTGAATAACCTATTTCCACAATCATTCCACTGTAAAGATGTTAATGTGCCTCTGTGCAGAATGGATCCATTTAATAAGCAGAACAAGTTGGATATACACTCTTTAATTGCTTTCAGCACACCGATTATCTTTCTATGTCACCTATTGTATAATGCAAAAATGTTAACAAAAGCACTTACTGGAGACATTATTGGGAATTAAAAAACAAAGAGCCATCAGTTGTCACTAAATATGCCTTTCATGCTCCCAAATGAAACGCATTCGTGCACTCAAGAAATAGGATAGGAACGTGCAGGCCTGCCATTGTCAGATGCAAACATCTTCATTAGATTTTGATCCAGCTGCTGAAAGATCTATAAACAGAGCTATCAAAGCTGGCAACTCATTATTGGTTCTTTCAGGAAAACTTCAAAAAACCATCCCTAAACCTGCACTGATCTTTTCAGACAACCTCCCTGGTCGGACAGTTGGTTTGAAAAGAGCAGGCATTAAAAACCTCTGCCAAGCCTGCCCCTAGAAATGGTACCTCAAAGGAAGCAGTGCCTGGGACTGCTAGACAGGCCACGATCGCAGAGCCAACCTGTGTTCCCAGACACTTGAGCTGAAAAATCTCTGCCTCTCAACCCCACCCCCAAATCTCCTGTTGTGACCTAACAGCATCTCCTTAAGAGCAAATAAGTGAAAGGAGCCAAACTTGGATCTTCATAGAGCCAAACCAAAAGATTAATATGTTTGATGTCTCCTAGCATCTCATAGCAATAAATCTTCCTCTGCATATTGGCAGTCAACTCATTTCCAGTATGTCATTTTCCGCAGACACTGGATTTTTTTTTTCTGGCTGTTTTAAAAAAAAAGAAAGAGAGTAGTCAAAGGAGCAAGCAGGGAAGAGAAGAAGAAGAAAAAAAAACAGGAGGGAGAAAAGGGAAAGAAAAGGGGAAAGAGCAAATGTCTGGATTCCAGGGATGATGTATAGAGGAGGTTACAGGAAACAAACCAGAAATGTCAAAAGTACATACAATTCTAACTGAGTTCTGTTGAAACAGAAGATATACTACAAAAACCTGAATAGCATGCATATGAATCACAGTCCCTAGCATCTTGGCTTGGAGACCTCTTCAGTCAAGCTCAAGTCACAGGAAGCTTTTGACGGATACTGAACAAGTGACAGAAAACAACTGTCAGGGACGTCACTGTCTTTCACACAGGGCCCTCTCCCTGAGAGGTCTATACATCTCCTATTTATGACAAAGAGAAGTGCAAATCATAACCACTATCATTCAACCTCAGTCAACAACAAGAGCATAGCACGTGGACCACTAAATCTGCTTTAGAGTCTTAGCTCTATCTTTAACTCATGCACTATATTACCGACTTCACAGTCAAAAGTAAATTGAATGCTCAAAATATTAAAGTAACATCACATTCATTATTTGAATTAGGTACAAGTGCTCACTGGGGGGAATCAATTCATTATATTTAAATTGTTATTAAAACTATTACCCAAATCTAAATGTTCTTGAGACCCACAACATATTTTTCTCCATAGAACACCCCTGCACATGTGCTAAGTCGCTGCAGCCGTGTCTTACTCCTTGTAAACCCATGGACTGTAGCCTTCCAGGCTCCTCTGTCCATGGGATTATCCAGGCAAGCATATTGGAATGGGTTGCCATGACCTCCTCCAGGGGATCTTCCTGACCTAGGGATCAAACCCGCATCTCTCATGTCTCCTGCCTTGGCAGACAGGTTCCTTACCACTAGCACCACCTGGGAAGCCCTTAGAATACCCCTTACTCCTTCAACTCATGACCTTTTCAGTGTTCACTTCTGCAGCACACATACTAAAATCAGAACATCATAGAGAAGACGGGCATGGCCCCAGTGCAAGACGACATGAAAATTTGTGACATGCTCCCTATTTTTCAAACTTTAAAAAATAATAAAGTTTATTAATTTTTAAAAACAAATTTTTAAGAGTGATCTTTTCTGCAGAGCTGTAGCTATCAGCTTCCCTCCTGCCAACTGTCTCAGTCAACAGAGTCACATGGATAAGAGAAACAGAAGTTGAGGTCCACGCTTCCTCCAATGAGAGTGGGAATTGAAGCTGGGAACCTACTGCAGCCACATGTTCTGTCTAGAACGTGAGTCTGTTCACAAGGCTCCTCTGTGTAACACCATTCAGCGATTTCCTATTGCCCTTCAGATAAAATCACATCCCTGCTGTGTACCTACAGGCAAGTTATTAAACCTCTCTCTGGCTCAATTTCCTCTTTTATAAAATGGTGATAATAATCGTGAGGAAAATGTAAGTGAAGCACTTAGCACAAAGCTAATCAACATTCAATATTATTATTATTGATGGTATCTCACCAGCCCTGTTTCCTCTCTGTTCTCCTGGACTCTTATCTTGCAGCCACAATCAGCAATGAGTTCCTCACTTTTCCATAATCTTTCTTGTCTTTATGTTTTGGCTTCTGATTTTTTTTTTCTGTTTCAAACACTCTCTTCCTCCTCCTGGCCTTTGGTCAGTTTCTCTTCTGTTAATATATAAACTGCCAGCTCAAATGCATATTACCAAGTTCCCCCAATTGCAATTCCTCTACTGTAAGATGCATCATACATTACTATAATATCTTAACTGAAATGTCCATAAAGGATCCAAGATTAGATGTGCCTTGCTCATCACTGTATTTCTCAGTAGCAAGCATGGGTACTCAGGGTAGACTGGGTTATAACGCAACTGAGAAAGAAATCTTAGCAGATTATAAGGACAAAAGATTAGCCGTGTGTGTGTGTGTGTGTGTGTGGTGAAGAAAAGTGCAATGTTTATGGTAAGGTGCCAAACAAGGAGTCTGGCACAGCTAGTGCTCAAAAAGCCCAAACTCCCAGATGGGTTTCAGCAAAGCCTTTTTCTTTAAGATTAGTCGTTGATCACACAGGGCTACCCTATCGTTCAGGTGATAAAGAAGCCGCGTGCAATGCAGGAGACCTGGATTCGATCCCTGGGTTGGGAAGATCCCCTGGAGAAGGGAAAGGCTACCCACTCCAGTATTCTGGCCTGGAGAATTCCATGGACAGTATATTCCATGGGGTCACAAAGAGTCAGACGTGACTGAGCAACTTTCACACTTGATCCTACTACAATAACTATAGGCTGTCTCCACAGTGTTCTCATGCCAAATCTCAGGCTGTTGGTTGCCCCAGGTCCTAAAACATTGCTTATCTTATGGTAGAAAGAAAGGAAACCTGGTAACCTTTCATTGCCTCTTGTAAAACTTCCATTCTGAAGTGGGACATATAATTTCTCTTCACATTTTATTGACTCAGGCAAGATACATGGCAAAACCTGATGTCAATCTGATGGGAAATCCTTATGCAGAAAGGTTGCTACAGAGAGGCAAACTACAATATTTAGTGACCTGTAGTAGATACAACAGTGTGTTGAAAAGCAGAGACATCACTCTGCCGACAAAGGTCCATATATTCAAGGTTACGGTCTTCCCAGGGGACACATACAGTTGTGAGAGCTGGACCGTAAAGAAGGCAGAGCACCAAAGAATTGATGCCTTCGAACTGTGGTGCTGGAGAAGACTCCTGAGAGTCCCTTGGACAGTGAGGAGATCAAATCAGCCAGTCTCAAAGGAAATCGATCCTGAATACTCATTGGAAGGACTGATGCTGAAGCTGAAGCTCCAGCATTCTGCTCACCTGATGTGAACAGCGGACTCATTGGAAAAATCTCTGATGCTGGAAAACATTGAAGGCACAAGGAGAAGAGGGTGACAGAGGATGAGATGGTTGGATGCAATCACCAATACAATGGACATGAACGTGGGCAAACTCAGGGAGATGGTGAGGGACAGGGAGGCCTGACATGCTGCAATCCATAAGGTGCAAAAAGTTGGACATGACTGGGCAACTGAACAACAACACCTACTACAATAGACACAACAGATGGCAATGGGTGTGAATTTAATAAAATATTTCTTTGCTGCAAGTTGACAAATATAAACCCCACACCAATTAACATCTGGCCAGAAAGTTCACTGTTATTCAAAGAGATATCCATTTTGGAATTTTAAAAAATTTTATTGGAATATAGTTGATTTACAATGTTGTGTTAGTTTCAGGTACAGAGTAAAGTGATTCAGTTATATATATATATATGATGGTGGTGATGCCATCCAATATATATATATATTCTTTTTCAGCTCCTTTTCTCATATAGGTTATCACAGAATATCGAGTACATTTTAGAAAGTTTTGACTTTTTTCACAAAACCATGTTTTCTGTCATAGGCATTAGTTGCATGTCTGTGTGGTTACAGTTTCACAAACCATACCAGTATGTATACCACTTGTTAGTAAAGAATAACAATTATGCTCAACAACAACAAAATCTCCATTAGTTTGCTTACTTACTCCATGCAATATGAATGTGGACATGTTAGGTTATAGCCAGTCTCACAGAAATATGTAAATTTTCTTGTATAGCAAAAAGGGAACCTTCAAAATAAATTTCTTTGATCTCTCAGCAGAGACCCAGGAAAACCAAGTGACTTACCAAGTGCAAAGAGCTAAACAGCAGCAGAGTTGGACTAAAATGTGAATCCTTTTTTTGTGAACCACCAATTTTAAAGCAAGTGCTCTCTTTAATTATAGCACAGCCTTCCCATGAGGAATGTCACCAAAAGTGAATGAGTGGAAGAGATCACCGTTTAAGAGATGAGGAAACTGAGACCCATGGAGGTGAAATGACTTTCTCAAAGTTATCCACAGAATAGTTCTGTTTTGCTTGACTGCAAGAAACCTTAAGGAAACATCAGTTCTTTCACCAACTAGGAATAGTACCTGCTCTTCACTGAGGGCTCAAAGAAATATATGTTGAATTGAATTGATCTGAAAGTGAACTGAATTGCACTGAAAGGACACAAAATTTAGAGATGCATTTTTTCCCCCATTACACAGCCTTTGTTTCCACGTCCTCTGGAATTTTAGACTTGTCAATCCATCAAGTTACACACCAGCAACTATGACTTTGTTAGTTTCTCCTCTATAATATCCTTCCTTGTTCACTGCTTCCTCTACATTTATAACTGCCATCCTCCTTTGAACATAAACAAATTAATATCTAGAAATCTTGTCATCTCATGACATTTATAGAACAACATAGCATCTGGAAAGCAAAATCACCAATGATAAGGGCCTCTGAAAGACCACTAGACAAAGAACTTAATTCCCTCTGAGCTAAGAGGTCAGCTAAAAAAGTGACATAACCCAGATGCTCCTAAGCCACAGGAACAAATGCCATTAAGTTGCTGTCTCCTGACGACCGAGTGATATGTACGAGGAATCAGAATTAAATTTGGAGGGAGAATACAGATTCCGGCTTGGCTCCAGGGATGAAGGATATTAGATAAGAAAGAAACAATCGTGCTGTCAAGTCTAATTGTTTAAAACATAAAACTCTTTCCATATGTCTTGAGATGAAAAGAGTTGCACAGTATTGGGATGCTCTGAGAAACCATACAGAGAAAGAACAGTGTACACCATTTGGGTTGAAAATCTTGACTCTGCTTTCTTTTTCTTCTTATGACCCACCTGGGTACATCGGCATTTGAAAATAACTATACAAAAAGCATATTATGAAGCCTTTATGCTATATCATGGATTTGACTAAGTATGAGAAATGGATGGACTTTGTGGTCAGAGATCATTTGGTTCCAAACCTGAAAATACTCTTTCTTGTTGTTTGATCTACTTTCTCATCTGTAAACAGAGATTCTATTCTTATGGCAAAGGATGTGCTAAGGACTAAATAAGACAATAGACACAAAGTGATTACCACTTAGTAGGCAGGGCTTCCCTGGTGGCTCAGACAGTAAAAAATCAACCGTAACAGTGGGAAAGGCTGACGGCCAAAGGAGAAGAGGGCGGCAAGGATGAGATGGTTAGATAGCATCACTGACTCAATGGACACGAATCTGAGCAAACTCCGGGAGATAGTGAAGGATAGGAAAGCCTGGCATGCTGCAGTCCATGGGGTCGCAGAGTCAGACACGACTTAGTGACAGAACAACAGCAACCCTTTAGCAGGCCTTCTTTACGGTTTCCTTTAAACACATGCAGAGGTAGTCATCCACGGACGCTCCATAGAACTCTGTGATGAGATGAGATAAACTTGCCACTCATTAACAATTAATTGAGAGATGCCTGCCTTTCATCCCTTCAATTAATTAATATAGATTTACTTAGAACTAATAGTCAAAACTCTATAGTAGGTACTGTAAATGTTACAAAGTATTATTACACAGAATCTACAAAACTAAAGCATTTATTGAAGCCCGTATGCATCAGTTATGGCCTTAAGTAATTAAGATTATTTGGGCTTTTAAGTGTTTTTCTCTATGGGAGGTATGTGTTCAGTATAAAAAATTAATAACAAAATACTCAGACTCAAGCTAGAATAAGCGGGGTTTGTTTCATACTAGATTGTTTGGAAATTGTTTCCAACTAATTTTACGATATGGGTATATCTATATGTTTGGATCCACTTCTTGTTATTATGGCAGAAAGAGCACTGGGCTAGGTTCAAGCCCTCCCTTCCCATATCCTAATGGGTATAAGAATTGCCATTGTGCTTCTTTCTGGCATCTCTGTTTCCTCTTTGTAAAATCAGATTTCATAAATGATTTCTAAAATCTAAAATCATTGCCATATATAAAAGTTTCATGGAGATAGATACCACCATATAAACTGCCATTTCATATAATACACCAAGGCATCAATGAATGGAAGGTTCTCAGAAGGTTATCAAACTGCTGTTCACTTCAGTATATCCTGGAGCAAATCCAGAGATGGATTTGAGGGGATTTGAGGGTAATACCAGACCTCTTCTCCTTTGGCCTCTTGGGGCTACCACACAGCACAGGAGTGAGCATAGGCCAGATGGACCCACAGTTGTAGGAGGTTTAATTGACCATATGATGCCTTACCTATGGCCCCAATTAAAACCCTTAGCCCCATCTCAAGAGTAACAAGGACAGGAAAAATAAACACTTTGGTAAGATTTTATGAAGAGGCATTGCCCAATGTTACAGTATTTTTGACTGTCATCTCCCAATTCCCCCTTAACTTATCACTAAAATAACCTAAATTCCATTGAAAACAACTCGAACCATTGCTAACACCAGTACCAGGAGAGGGAGGTTAGTGAAATTTGCATCATCGGGGGTCTTTTCTTTATGACTTTCTTTCTACCACTGCAAAACCATTACATAAGCCCTACATATTTTACATTTCTAAATATTTCCAAATTCCTGGTGTGTGTATTTTAACGTCTTATGTATTATTTTTTAAGGACCAGTATCCAAATACATCAAAAATCTTTTTTTAACATAGCTCTTATAACAAAACTTGAAAAAATATATATATTATTTTCCTGTGCCATAACCACTGCAGTCTAATGCAGAAATTTGCCTTTGATAGAATGAAAAATACAGAATATAAAGAAAGAAAGATATTTTCCATCATAAAAATTTTAACTTGGAGAAGAAAAAGGGCAATTACATAAACAAGTCAATTCAGCCTCAGGGAATGTGTAACTTGCAGAACTTTCTGGTTGAAACTCAGGTGAAAAGGGAGAAGAAAGATATATAATATCTTTCTGCATAATTCATCCCAATTCTGTATGAATATTAAGCCTCTCTGTGATTAATATTAGGTTCTTGTTTTATTAACCATCACTGACCTCTTTAAAAAATGATCCACCCAACACCTACTGACACAGAATATCTGAAATGTGGGGACAACTTCACATGTATTTAAAAATAGAATTTAAAACCTACACATGATTCTGTGATTCTGATACAGGCTATATTCGTGTATATCACTGGTTCCCTAGTCCTCTCAGGAGAAACACTTTTCTTGGGTATTTTCAGATGGTTTTTCTTCAGTTCCTTTAGTGATATGTCACACATTTGTAATGCAGTTAGATTCTTTTGTCGTAGATTTCTTTCCACTCAAGGATCCTCTGACCTCCTAAATGACAGTCTCAGATTTAAGAAATACATACATTAAGGCTCATTCTCTGGGCTGTAAAGTTCAATGGGCTTTTGAAAAATGTGCAAGGTCTTCTGTCCATCATTACAGTGTCATGCAGGATGGTTTCAGCCGGACTTAGAATATTGTGCTCTCGCATGATGTAATTGCTTTAGCGAATGCATTGTCCTCCTCATGCCTGCTTTGCTCAATCTAATTACCATTAGTCCTAGAGCACGTACCAAGTATTAACTCTGAAGTTGATTGTAACCAAACACTTGTATGGGCCTTTCTCTGGGCATATAACACTCGGATTTGTCCTTTAGGGTGTGGTGTAATGGGAAGCTGCTCTCTGGGAAACACATCAAATGAAGCACCTGAGCTTGAGATTTAAGGAAGAACTGAAACTCAGGTCACAATCATGGTGCCTAGTAAATAGCAAACAGAACAAAAATGTTAAAAAGATAGCAGCTAGGGCTCTGTTTGAAAGATTTTTTTTTCTTCAGTTTAATATATATTTCTATGCTGTTGCTTATTCTTGAGGAAATTCACAGATAAAAGATTTTAAAATATGTTCAAGAGAAATTTATGTTCATAAACTTGTAACCAATACACTTGCTTTGATGATGAAAATTATCCTCAAACCTTCTGATGGTATGTTTTCCCCAAATACAGGTCACAAATGGTAAATCAGTTGGCCTTAACATTAGATTTCCCAGATGCATTATATCAGCAGAATTAGAGAGATTATGAAGGCCCCTCATTTTCCTTTTAAGTACAGTTACCTAACAGACTAGTCAAGGAACTCATCACCTTGCACTGGGGAGAGAGAATAGACAGAAATCAATATGAATACTTAAAGGTAACAACTTTTGGGAGAAAAACTTAGTCTCACAGCAAAGTCCTGGATCCAAACAGAGAAGAATGTATATCTCTGAGGAAAATCCTTTATCCATCACTCAGGAATCACTAGTATATGAGGTTTTGAAAATGCTGTTTCTTTTCTTTGAGTTAGGAAAAACATCTATTTTATTAAACCATGATCTCCCGGAAGTAAATTTTTCTAAATCTACATTGTCCTATGAAGGTTAATCTCTCCCACTCAACCATGTACCTTGCAAAGTTAAGCCTAGGACAGAGCATTCTTTGAAGAGAAGATAAAGGCTGGAAGTATCAAGAGAGATTATTCAACTGAGAAGAGAAAATCAGTAAATCTTTTATAACGTGAATTTTGCTTTGACAAATTCTTGAAAGAGCCATTTGTACCTCTTCATTTAGACTCTCCACTGATTAATGGAAATGAAAAAATACTTCTCTCCCTTCCCACCTACGCTGCTCTAGAGGCTCCGAAGAGAGTTAACAAAGGACAGGGAGGCTTCTAGTTCTTTGTCCACAATAACTGAGCATCTTGGGTTGGAAGAAAAGGGAATGTTGATCTCCTGGGCTTGTTTAGCTTTGCTTTTTTAATTGCTAAATGCCAGCCTGGGAATTCTGCCTAAAATGGTAATAAGTTGCATTTATACTACACCTTTCATCCAGAAAGCACATGCTTCCCTCGCTTCTGAAACACAGCCATCCTGGAGCTGAAAAGCAGTAACTGTTTTAATGTTGAACATTTATTCAGTGCCATGATTATACAAGGTAGAAGAAATTGCTTGATACAGAACCAAAATATTGCTGTAACAAAGACTGTGGGCTAAGGGTTTTCAAAATATACTAGATGCAGTCTGTTTTGTGCTTCCCTCTGCAAACTGAATATTTAGAGCCCTTCTTGAACCTTGAGATTCTGAAGATGGCCACCTTTGTGCTCCCCAGGTTGGGTTCAACATAGGTTGCCAAAAAGTCAGGAAGGATGAACTGATATTAAGTCATTTCTTTTAAGAAAATCTGATATTTAGAATGTACACCAAGAAAAATGATGGTGAGAAAGAATGCTGTCATTTTCTCTCTCCTCAAGGCATTTCTATCTCTGAAAAGAGCAGCTGAGGGAAAACAGGATGGTATAGACTCAGCCAGGAACTCCAGAACTTGTCCATCATAGCTGATTCCTCTTCTGCTGGCCCAAGAGACAGACATGTGACACTGGGCTAAAAACTTCCCAGCTCAGCTTCTGAGTCTTGCTCATTGCTATTACCCCCAGGGCCCAGACAGTGCCTGGAGATAACAGACCCTCAATAAATGCTTGTTAAATAAGCGAAAGATTGGTTTTCTTGCTCTGCAAACATGTGGACCAAGGCTTGTGAATTTTCAGCTAATGCTTGAGTAGCAATCTGCTTTTACTTGAACAGCAAGAGAAGAAAAAAAAAATAATAATAATGATGATGCAGGTAATAAGAAAGTCTGAAGGACTGATTTGAGAGACATTGAAAATAATGTTCATGTACCCTCCAAATACCAAACCTCTCTCAGTTGATTGCAGTCAGTAATCAAGTTTTATTACAGCCCCCCACAGGAAAAGAACTGAAGACTTCTGAGTCATTTACATCTGCACCTACAATGAGGTTATGCTGTCCTTTCTTGAGAGCAGGTTTTGAAAATGGAGCAGAAAAAGGGAAATGGGTTACCAAATGCCATCCAGTCCAGGGGCTTAGGAGTCTTGATTTCAGGCCTTGCCCACAATGGATGAAGGAGTGAAATTTCTAAACCCCTCATTCCTTCTAGGACTCAGGTTCCTCATCTGTAAAGTGAGAGGCATGGATCAAATTGACCTTGGTGATCTCAACAAGAGCCCAGAGATCAGCCATTTTGTCTCTTATGGCCCTAGAATCCAAACGTGGAATCCAGATTAACATTATTCACCTCTCTTTTCCTTAGGTAGCCTTGGCATCACACAGGCACACACACCTCAGTAAATGAACATCTACACGTTCCCTTGTTTGAGAGCTTTGGAAAACCCCATCTGATCTAGAGAGATGACTGTGCGTGTTAGTCACTCAATTGTGTCTGACTCCTTGCAACACCGTGGACTGTAGCCCAAAAAAGCTCCTCTGGCCATGGAATTCTCCAGGCAAGAATACTGGAGTGTGCTGTCATGCCCTTCTCCAGGGGATCTTCCCGACCCAGGGATTGAATAACTAGTCTAGACTAAATGTCCTGAAATAAAGACCAGCATGTTCAGCTTTCCCTTTTTATACTTTATGTAAGTGAGTCTTAGAGATGTTAAGTGACTAGCCAAAGTTGTCCAGCCAGCATGAGAAAAAAATCTTACTTAAACTCAAGATCCTTAAACCTCTGGGATCCTAGTTGAAGCTTCCCATGCTATTTCTCTGTGTATCTTTACAGCTGAGTACGTTTTAAAACCATTTATGGTGTTGAGTAAAGCCTTTATTTTTTTCCATTAGTAAAATGTCTCAATTTTAGTGGGGACACCAAAAGTACTACAGGGAAGATATATATATATATATATATATATATATATTTTACTTTAATGAGCAAAGAAATCCCTTCTGAAACTCATTAAAAACTGTCTACACTACCAGAACCAGAATCATCATGGATGTAAGGCATTCAAAGCCTGGAATTGTGCTCTTACCCCATAAAATACATAATTTGAGCCAATCCTGACAAATACTGGTATCACTTTATTCAAGCGTAGCTTTCAACTTCCAGAGAGTTAATAAATTGGATTCTAACAGTCTTCAGAGAATATGCAATAAGATAAAAACATCTTCCAAAAATTTACAGTATATCTTAGGACGAGTTGAAACATCAGCCACCATAGCAAACACATTGATGGGATTTTTAGAGAAGCACATTTCATCATAAACGGCTCTGTGATTCAGTATGGCATTAATAATGGAAAGAACAACCTTTAAAATAAAGTAAATGCATTTGGAACAGTTACTGAGGTGATATCTGTCTCCAAAAACCCAGTTACCAACTTGCAAGTTGATATGATATATTCCTTAGCCTATCCTGTCAGGGAAGATTTATCTTTTGTGTTAAACTTCAGGCTGAAAAATTAAAATAAAACTTGATGTCTCCATGGCAAACTGCCTTCCTCCATTTCCTTTACCTTTTTAATTTCTATTATTACCAACTTTAAGAATCGTTTCTTTGACCCCATGCAATATTTCAAAAGGTGGTTTAGATGCCAGATGACTGCCAAAACAAAGTTGTAAATAAGCTATGCCTCTGCACGTAAACATTTACATTTCAAGGCATTAATCAAAAAGGACATAAATCATGAATGCATTTTGCCTTCATACAAATGAAAGTTACAACCACGTGTCCAATGCATTTTAGTCTTATTACTTTTCTTTACAGCTACTGTCTCAAACTATTTCAGAGGCCATGAGTTCCTCTGAATTTTCTTTCTTAGTATTCAGTAAGTCTCTCTTTCTTCCTCCATGCTCCCAAGGCACTGTTCCATGAATATGTGTTGAGTAAACTGAAATGCTCAAAGATGGAAAAGAGAATCTCTTTTTTCATTTTCTCTTTCCCTTTATCCTCCCTTTTTTTTTTCATGTTTCCCCTCTTTTCTGGCCTCTCACTCCTTCCTCCCATCTCTACTCCTCTCTTCCACCTCCCTCTATCTCTCATCTTCCAGCTTCTCATTCCATGAACACCTTCTTTCCCTCTCAACATACCTAAGTGAGCAGCCAGGAAGGTCTGAAGGGAAGAAGGTGTGGAGCATCTTTGACCCTCTCATCCAAAACTAGATTAACAACACATAAAGGATCCCACAGTGATTTTAACAGAGCTCCCATAAGGGAAAAAATATTTTCCCTTATTAATATAGTTACCAACCAATAAATTCTGACTGCATTAAGATGAATCCCACATTGGCCAACAAAAGCTATACACAAAGCATAGTTGAATAGACTCGACCCTGCTTGCTTTCCACGCACCGCTCATTAGCAGGAAAAGGTGAACACCAGAAGGATCCTTTGGGCATTGTGCTGAAATAATTTTATATATGTCACTGTCAAGTTTTTAATACATCACCAAGATAAGCCACTTACCAGGCAACAGTTCCCAGATCTCATCAGAATGAAGACAGAAGCCTATAATTCTAGAAGACTACTAAAAAGACAGACTTCAATGCCATGCCATATTTTGAAAGAAGATAAAAGGCTATTTTTTTGAAAGGCTAATAAAGAAAATTTTAAAAGAAATTGATAAATCTAGAAAAATATATCCCATTTCCATCCCACTGCTAATAATATTCAAATTATAAAACTAAAGTCTATCCTTTTCATGCTCTTTCCTTAGATGCAATGATATGCTTCACCTGTCTGTCAAGCAGATGAGAAAAGAAATGTCTAACAGCCCTCCAGGTCAGCTCAGTATCTAAGAATTGAACACACCAGAAGTGTCAACTGTCTATTTTTTGTTTGTTGGCTCATTTTTCTTCCCTAAGACACGCTGCATGGGGTGGGAGGGAGGGGAGGAGGGGGGTGAAATTTCCACAAGAACTTCTCTCATGAATAGGATGTTAAAAACATCTGAACAGGGAAAAGCAAAACAGTGTTTTGATGTGGAATCTTGCAGCAGCTTGCACCAAATACACGTGGCAAATAAAAGATCCAGTGGTTTTTCTCCTATTCAACCCACTCTTTTCGAACAAAAAAAATATATATATAAAAAGATCATTATCATCATCAACACTGATACTTATGAAGTGCCCTATGATGAAAACTCCCCTCTCATTTATTCTAAATTCTAATCATGACACACACATGCTCTGAGACCTGACTTCATCTGCCTCACCCATGGACCCCTTGTTCCACCACCAGCAACTTCCCAAACAGCATGGAATTTCCACAGTCAGTGCCCTTTATTGAAAAAGCCTGTTTTCACTTCCCCATTTGCCTAAAACCTACACAATCATCTACATTCAGGTCACACCTAACTTCTTTTAAGGAGTCTTTCCTGATTTTAAAATCTAAGTTACTATCACTATTCTGATTATTAAGGGCACATTTTGCTCCTAACTAAGAACTTGCTAGAGCCTCTGGTGGCTCAGCTAGTTAAGAATCTGCCTGTAATGAGGGAGATCTGGGTTCAATCCCTGGATCAGGGAGATCCCCTGGAGAAGAGAATGGTAACCCACTCCAGTATTCTTGCCTGGGAAAATTCCATGGACAGAGAAACCTGACGGGCTACAGTCCATTGGATTGCAAAGAGTCAGACATGATTGAGCAACTAACATTTTCACAAGAACTTACTATTGCATTTTCCAGCAAAGTCCTTAGGAAACGGAAGGTGGCATTAAGACTCTTCTTTAAGGAGCTTCAAACACCTTGGGGCTAGAAAATTCACCAAGGAAAACCACACAGGGCTGTACTTAATGGTACAATGCAGAGTGTAAGAAGAGTTCAGAATAAGAAAAAACAGTAAGTTTTGGACCCAGGAGTGGACAGCATGTTCAGTAAGAGTCATTTGATTTTCCAAGGGTACCTATAAGGCATCATCCAGACTGTGGTTCCTTGAGGGTCACTTAAATTTGAAAGCCTTTTCCACAAATATGATAAACTGCTACAGGAAAGCAAGTGAATAAGTACGTCTAAGTAAAAATTGAGTCTTTGACTACTTTATGCCTTCATGTGACCTCTTTGGGGAAAATAACAGAAATAACAACAAGCAAACAGCCTTACGATGAAGTTTACTGTTAAAAGTGTTTCTAAAACTAAGAGAATTCACTATGGAACTGGAAAATACCACGATGCTTTAGCGATCAATTAATTAGTCCTCAGCACCTCATCAATCCTAGTTATTCAAGATTTAACCAGGAGTAATGGGAATAAATTAGGAAGAAAAATTTAAGCTGAATATCAGGAACATTTCCTTAATCATTAAATCAATTAGACAATGGAATTTAAAATTGGATATTTAATGTGAAAGATGGAACCAGAAAAGAGAAAATACATATCAAGAATAAATGAGAAATCATACTTTTAAAAGGTTCTCCATTATCACTAGCCCATCCTTCTGTGTTTGGAAAGAATGATGCTTTGGGTTCCTATTCAGATCACTGTATGTATATTTTACATATTTTGAAAATTCAGAATATACCCTTACTAAACTAAAGAAGTTAAATTTCTCCAAGGCCAGCAGATTCTGCTTTAGAAATCTCACTACATCCCGGAAAATGTGGACATTCTTTTTGAATATCTATTGAGAAGACCAGAAAGCCAGAAACTACTCTTTGCATACTTTCTGGAATATAATCTTGTAAAAAGAGTCAAAAGACATCATGTTAAGCTATCACTATATTCCATTTCTGGACTGTATACAGTGAAGTCCAACAAAAACTTGGAAAGTGATAAAGAGGAGAAAATATACTTCCAACAACATAGGAGAAGAGACACCCTGACCAACCCTCCCAACTAAAAAGTAATTAAAATACTGACTAAAATATGCTATTAGGAATATGTTTCTAAAAATACACTGATGAGTTAGTAAGTTATGCTCGGAGGTCAAAAAACTAGGCAAATTAGGAAGTGAGGTGAAATAGAACTCTGAGCACATTTGCAGCAAGTGAACTTGAACTTTGGTTTTATACCATGAAAGGCACAGAGATAAAGGAATAATAAAAGACTGCACTTGACCTTAGTGTAAGGGCAAACCAGAAATAAACCTAGTTCAAGAGAATGCAAGAATAATTATTCATCTTAAATTTGATACTGATTGAGAGGGAGATTTCCCTCAGAGTTTATAAACATAAACTAATCCTCATGAAGTTTTGTTGCTTCACTTTACACTACCTGAGTGACAATTAAAAAAATAAAAATAAAATAAATAAACAAACCAAGACCTTATTTTAAAGTGATTTCTGGGCTAACAGTGTCCTCAGGCAATGGACAGAGTCAAATGTAAATTTTCTCTGAAAGAGCATGCCCCAAATATGTTCTCAAAGAATTCCTACTGATGAAGTTTGGGTGGGGCGGGGGGGGGGTGGTGGGGGTGGTAGGCGGAAAGGTACTTAAAGGAAAAAAAAGGACTTGGGCAAGACACCTTGAATGGATGCCAGAAGAAATGATAGTCAGCAAATTCAGACCAGCAAAATCTTCAGATACTGAAGTTATCAGAGATAAAATATGAATGTATTTGATGTGCTTTTAAAACAAGAGATTAAAAATATGAAGAGAAAAGCATATTTTTAAAAAATAGATATCCAGAAATGAAAAAGATAATCATCCCCATTAAAAATTCAATGAATAGATTTCACTTTTATGGTAGCCAGCCTCTGAAATGACCACAAACAATCCCTACTGATATTCACGCCCTTGTATGATACACTCCTATAATGCACCAGAAATGGTTTCTGTGACCAATAGAATATGGCACAAAAGATGGTATGCACTTCTGAGATTAGGGGTTTTTTGGTTTGTTTGTTTTGAGATTAGGTTTTAAAAGATGTTGTACCAGATCTGCAGCACTCAAGCCCACAGGAACACAATCCCCTGCAGGGAGGTCTCAG
Organism: Cervus canadensis; assembly: GCF_019320065.1. Classification (NCBI taxonomy): domain Eukaryota; kingdom Metazoa; phylum Chordata; class Mammalia; order Artiodactyla; family Cervidae; genus Cervus; species Cervus canadensis. Next base: position 53,234,695 of record NC_057399.1, read on the forward strand.
GAAAGAATGCTGGTCAAGGTCAGTAATAGCAGAGCTAAGGACACCTGAACTCTGAGGAGTAAGTACTCCTGTTAAGACAGATGACAAAATTTGTATCACAAAACATTGTTCTGGCCAAGCATTCATGACTATGTTTTCTGTAGGTTGTAATAGCTCATAAGGAAAATAAACCAGAGTTCATTAAAAAAAAAAAAAAAGTGCTGTGTGCTGTGTATGCTTCTCACATATCATTATCATCGCCATCCTCATGACCTCATCACACTAGCAGAAGCCAACCCACCACACAATGAGGAGGCCTCCTACCAACATCCCCATGAGGAAGCCTGGAAGGAGGTCCTCCCGTACTCTCACATGACTGCATCACTGGCCTGCAGGTTGAACACAATTTCATGAGAGACCCTGAGCCAAATCACAGAGCTAAACAGCTTCTGCACCCCTGATGCTCAGAAACTCTGAGAGATAATGACTTGCTATTTTATTCTGCCAAATCTTAGAGTAACTGTTTACATAGAAATGGATAACTAATGGATAACTTAGACATAACTGAAAACAGAAAGAGTGAGAACACAGAGAAAAAAATTCAGAATACAGACATTAAAGACAGAGATATTGAAAATTGGAAAGATAAACATTGAGGACAGATTGAGATGGTTTAATATATATCTAATTCAAATTTCAGAGGAAAAGAGAGAGAATATAGTAAAAACAAATATGGTTATAATTTTTAAAAATGGATGAAATCACCAAACCACAGACTCAGGAAGATCAACAAATCCTAAGCAGAATAAACAACAAGAAAAACATTCCTAGACATACCAAGATTTAATTGTAAGACAACAAAGACAATAAATCTTATAAACAGATAAAGAATAGAGGCAGTTTACTATTGAAAGAGGAAGAGATGAAACCCAACAGCAATAGTGATACCAGACAACAGTAAAATTCCAAAAGAAGAAGTTCAGGCAGAGGTAAAGTGATTCCAAATGAAAATTCTGAGATTCAAGAAGGAATGATGGACAAAGGCAGAAGTAAATATGTGGCATAATCCAGACCCAGAGTATATAAAACAAAAATAGTGAAGGTTTGTGTGGCTAGGAAAAAAAAAATGCCACTAATATATGTGGCAGCAATAGCACAGAAACCTCAAGAGATGAAGAGGAAGGCCAGCGATGGAGTTAAAGTGTGGGATGGTCTTAGTATTTGGGGGAAAGGCAGAAATACTGAGTATTTAGCCTTTGAGAAGTAACCATAGTGATATTTATAAGATAGCAACTAAATGTAAAGAAATATAGCGAAAGAATATAGCACAAAAGAGTCAGACACGACTTCCTTGTAGCTCACGGTAAAGAATCCACCTGCAATGTGGGAGACCTGGGTTCAGTCCCTGGTTTGGGAAGATCCTCTGGAGAAGGGAAAGGCTACCCACTCCAGTATTCGTGCCTGGAGAATCCCCATGGACAGACAAGCCTGGCAGGGTACAGTCCATGGGGTCGCAAAGACTGGACACAGCTGAGTGACTAATCACATCACATAAGCAAACAGCACTTATACCAATAGGGTGCAGAGGGCAAAAAGGAATGAGAAGAAAACTAATCAATCCTGAAGGAGTCAAGAAGAAGGAGAAAAAGAAACATAAATGAGACCATCATCAAATAAATTGCTAGAAAAAATATTCAATCAGTAATTACAATAAATGTAATACATTCAATATTCTAGTTAGCAAAGCTGTTAGGCAGATTGTCACCTGGTTGTAGCTGTTGCTGAGACATATAAACAATGTGTATGTTCCAAAAAGAATGAAAGTAAAAGGATATGAAACTAAACCAAAACAGAGTTGGCATACCCATACAAATATCAGACAAAGTAGACACTGAACAAGAGGCATTACTACAGGTAGAAAACATGTAGCCACATAGTGATAAAAGTTTCAGTTGACCAAGAAAATATAACAATTCTAAATGTGTATACATTGATAAAATAACCCTTATGTATATTAAACAGAAACTGAAAAGATTACAAATGTACACAAATCCTGCATCTGAGTGACAAATTTTAATATAAATAACCTGAGTAATTTTGTCAAGTAGACAAAAATAATTAGGAATATAGCAGTTTTGAAAAATAGAATTGTTTGATCACTGTATATATACAGAAAACTGCAAAACACATATTCTTTTCAAGCATGTACAGAAAATTTACCAAATATGAACCCATATCTGGCCAGTAAGTAAATTTTAGCAAATTTCAAATGTTGAAATCAAAGATCACATTCTCTGGTAACCCATTTAGTTAGAAATTAATAACAAAAATATTGCTAGAAAAATATAAAGTTTAGGGAATATAGGAAATACATGTATTTATAACTCCTGGGTCAAAGAAGAAATTAGTGAAATCAAATAACATTCACAACTGAATGGTAAAAAAATACTATGCACCAAAATTTATGGGGTACTAAGAAAGAAAGATAGACATTTAAATACCTATACTAAAAAAGAAGAAAGCCTAACAATGAATATCTCAAGTATCAAATCTAAGATATTAGGAGGAAAACAGAAACAAAAAAAAAAATAGAAAATAATAAAGGTAGAGGTAAGAATACATGAAATAAAGACAACAAATTGAAACACTGTTAAAATACAAACCCTAAAGACTCTACCAGAAAATTACTAGAGCTAATCAACAAATATAGTAAAGTTTCAGGATATAAAATTAACACACAGAAATCCCTTGATTCCTATACACTAACAATGAGAAAACAGAAAGAGAAATTAAGGAAACAATACCATTCACCATCGCAACAAAAAGAATAAAATACTTAGGAGTATATCTACCTAAAGAAACAAAAGACCTATACATAGAAAACTATAAAACACTGATGAAAGAAATCAAAGAGGACACAAACAGATGGAGAAAAATACCGTGTTCATGGATTGGAAGAATCAATATTGTCAAAATGGCTATACTACCCAAAGCAATCTATAGATTCAATGCAATCCTATCAAGCTACCAACGGTATTTTTCACAGAACTAGACCAAAGAATTTCACAATTTGTATGGAAATACAAAAAACCTCGAATAGCCAAAGCAATCTTGAGAAAGAAGAATGGAACTGGAGGAATCAACCTGCCTGACTTCAGACTCTACTACAAAGCCACAGTCATCAAGACAGTATGGTACTGGCACAAAGACAAAAATATAGATCAATGGAACAGAATAGAAAGCCCAGAGATAAATCCACGAACCTATGGACACCTTATCTTTGACAAAGGAGGCAAGGATATACAATGGAAAAAAGACAACCTCTTTAACAAGTGGTGCTGGGAAAACTGGTCAACCACTTGTAAAAGAATGAAACTAGAACACTTTCTAACACCATACACAAAAATAAACTCAAAATGGATTAAAGATCTAAATGTAAGACCAGAAACTATAAAACTCCTAGAGGAGAACATAGGCAAAACACTCTCTGACATAAATCACAGCAGGATCCTCTATGACCCACCTCCCAGAATATTGGAAATAAAAGCAAAAATAAACACATGGGACCTAATGAAACTTAAAAGCTTTTGCACAACAAAGGAAACTATAAGCAAGGTGAAAAGACAGCCTTCAGATTGGGAGAAAATAATAGCAAATGAAGCAACAGACAAAGGATTAATCTCAAAAATATACAAGCAACTCCTGCAGCTCAATTCCAGAAAAATAAATGACCCAATCAAAAAATGGGCCAAAGAACTAAACAGACATTTCTCCAAAGAAGACATACAGATGGCTAACAAACACATGAAAAGATGCTCAACATCACTCATTATCAGAGAAATGCAAATCAAAACCACATGAGGTACCATTACACGCCAGTCAGGATGGCTGCTATCCAAAAGTCTACAAGCAATAAATGCTGGAGAGGGTGTGGAGAAAAGGGAACCCTCTTACACTGTTGGTGGGAATGCAAACTAGTACAGCCACTATGGAGAACAGTGTGGAGATTCCTTAAAAAACTGGAAATAGAACTGCCATATGACCCAGCAATCCCACTTCTGGCATACACACTGAGGAAACCAGATCTGAAAGAGACACGTGCACCCCAATGTTCATTGCAGCACTATTTATAATAGCCAGGACATGGGAAGCAACCTAGATGTCCACGGCAGACGAATGGATAAGGAAACTTGGTACATATACACAATGGAAATATACTCAGCCATTAAAAAGAATTCATTGAATCAGTTCTATATGAGATGGATGAAACTGGAGCCCATTATACAGAGTGAAGTAAGCCAGAAAGATAAAGACCAATACAGTATACTAATGCATATATATGGAATTTAGAAAGATGGTAATGATAACCCTATATGCAAAACAGAAAAAGAGACACAGATGTACAGAACAGACTTTTGGACTCTGTGGGAGAAGGCGAGGGAGGGATGTTTCGAGAGAAGAGCATGTATATTATGTATAGTGAAACAGATCACCAGCCCAGGTGGGATGCATGAGACAAGTGCTCGGGCCTGGTGCACTGGGAAGACCCAGAGGAATCGGGTGGAGAGGGAGGTGGGAGGGGGGATCGGGATAGGGAATACATATAAATCCATGGCTGATTCATGTCAATGTATGACAAAAACCAGTACAATATTGTAAAGTAATTAACCTCCAACTAAAAATAAATGAAAAAAATAAAATACAATACAATACCCCAACTTCTGAAAATCATAGCAAAAAAGAGAAAGAATGAACAAATAAGCCACATTATTAATCAATAAATATGAAACTACTTAATGCCAATAAATATGAAAATTTGATGAGATAGAGAAATTCTGAGAAAATAAAGCATACCAACTGAATGAGAAGAGATAAGTTTAAAAAATTTTAATAGACATTAAGCAATAACTGAAACAGTACTTAAAAGTCTTACCAAAAAGAAAATACCAGCACTAAAGGATTTTCCCATGAGTTAAACATAATAATCAAGGAATTCCAATCACTTTAAAAAACTCCAAGTAGGTAAAAGAAATATTCTCTAACTCAATTTATGAAGCTAATATAACTTTGATACTAAAATCTGACAAGAACCATAGAAGACAGTAAAATTATAAATGAGTGTCATTCATGCACCTAGATAAAAAGCCACAAGTAAAATATCAACAAACTAAATCCATCAGTGCATCCCCAGTACATTTTAACCAACCTGGATTTACCTCAGAAATGTTTATGCTATTTTAACATTAGAAAATAAATTAGTAATATAATTCACCATATTAAAAGTTTACGGTGATAAATCACTATCTCCATAGATAAAGAAAATACATTCAATATAATTCAATATCAATTCATAAACTGAATTATGAATACTGACAAAATACTGACAGTTAACATCATCTTGAATGGTAAAATGTTAAAAGTTTTGCTTTGAAGACCAGAAAGATTGCCTGCTATGACCGCTTCTATTTATCACAGCATCCAAAGCCTAGACAGTATATTATGGCGAACAAAGATATAAGAATTGGAAGGGGAAACAGACTGTTATTTTCATAATGAAAACACAAAAATAAGTGAGCAAAGCAAGTTTGCTGAACTCAGGATCAGTGCACAAAAATAAATTGCATTTATTTGATCTATTAGAAGATTCAAAATGTAGTTTTAAAAAGATACCACTTTGGTAATATAAAAATATATATAGAATAAATTTTGAATAACTGTTAACAAAGGATATGCCAGATCTTCCTGAAGAACATTATAAAACTTTGTTGAAAGATAATAAAGACTAAAAATGGAGGAGTAGATTGTTTTCATTGATTTAAACATTCAATATTAAAAACGTCAATTCTCCTGAAATTAAACTATAAATCCAAAGTAGTTCTTAGAAAATGCCACTGTTCTGGTGAAAATTTCATGCTAAAATTTATATGCAAAAGTGAAGAAAAACTCCCAAAGAGCATAACGGATATCAAAACTGATACAAACTACAGAATAAAGACAGTATGGGATTAGCATATGCAGAAACAAAGTGATCAGTGGGAAAAAGCAGTTCGGAAACAGATCCACACATATTGACTTACTTGATTTTTGGTGTCGCAAAATGGAGATTACCAGAGAAGTAACAGCCTTTTCAGAGTCACTGAGACAATTAGACAACCATATGAAAAAAAAAAAACAAAACTATCTTGGCCTCACCATGTGCTCAAAAATCTGAACAGACTTAAATACAAAAGGCAAGATGGCTACACTTCTAGAAACAAAATACAGGAGAAGATTTTTTAGACTAGTGTTAGAAACAAAGTTACAAACAATGACTATAAGGCAAACTATAAGGGAAAAGTTTATAAGCTTGAATATTTTAAATCAAAAACACCTGCTCTCCAAAAGACATCATTTTAAAAAGTTAAAGGAAAAAAAGGCCAACAAATTATGAATGGAAGGAGACGTTTCCAACATAGACTTCCCTGGTGGCTCAGATGGTAAAGCATCTGCCTACAATGTGGGAGACCTGGGTTCGATCCCTATACTGGGAAGATCCCTTGGAGAAGGAAATGGCAATCCACTCCAGTGCTCTTGCCTGGAAAATCCCATGGACGGAGGAGCCTGGTAGGCTATAGTCCATGGGGTCACCAAGAGTCGGACACAACTGAGCAACTTCACATTAATACCCTAATATAGAAAGGATTCCTTAAACAAGCAAATTAAAAATTTAGGCAAAACATTAAAAACATATGTATCACAGAAAAGGAAACAAAAATGGTCAGTAAATATATTTTAATGCTTTCATATCATACAATTGTGGAAAAACAAATTAATATCAATATGAATGATAACTGATGTTCATCAGACTGGGAAAACTGATAAATCAAGGGTTTGCAAGCATCTGGGAGCAAGGAGACATTTATATGCTGCTGTTTAAAATATCAGTTGTTAAGTAACCCCTTAGCTACTAACTAGGTATTATCTAGGTGATGAAGCAAGAAGGATGCAAATTTGATGCAGCAATTCTGCTCCTGGGCATGTACCTCAGAGAAACTTTTGCACATAAACTCCAAGGGCCGTGAACAAGAATCCTTTGTGGCACTGTGTGAAATATCAAAACACTGAACACAAACCAAATGACCATCCACTCATGAATAAATAGTCACATAGTCTACACAGTGAAAACCATTTAATTACCACCTAGGTGGTACCACCTATGAAGCTTGAGAACATGCTGTTGAGCAAAAATTGTAATAATAAAATTACTAAAATACATCTCCCATAATCAATTTGCTTTCAACTCTTTGTGACCCTATGGACTGTAGCAAGCCTTCCTCTATCCGTGGAATTCTCCAGGCAAGAATACTGGAATGGGTTGCCATTTCCTTCTGCTGGGGATTTTCCCAACCCAGGAATCAAGCCTGCATCCTCTCTCTTTAGTCTCCTGCATCGGCAGGTGGGTTCTTTACCACTAGCACCCCCTGGGAAGCCCTTTACATTAAAAAAGCAATATATTTTAAGATTATAAGTACACATATTTAAACTGTTTATTAAAGGCAAGAGAAAGTTAAAACAAAATTTGGAATAGCCAGATACATAAAGGGGGCATGAGATAAATGATACATAAGTGATAAAATAAGTGATAAGTGATAAGATAAATTAAATAAGTGATGGGAGGCACTCAGGAAACCTCAAAAGTAATTCCTTTTCTTAAACTATGTAACTGGTAAAGAGGTGTTCATTATGTGCCTACTTTTTAAATCTTACATACATTTTTAAATGTTTTTGTATTAACTTAATATTTTTTAAAACCATATTAAAATGAGAAACATAATTTGTCTCTCAAAACGAGCACTCTACCTACTTTGGTGAACAAACCCACCAAAAGCTATAACAGTAAAAACTGTGAAATGATTTTTAGTTTTTTTAGAAGAGCTCAGTGAAAGCATTATGGTAATACTTGTGTTAGTGGAGAAGCTGGAGAAACAAATATTCCAGAGACTGGGAATGGTCTTCACCCTTCAGAAGTACAGGTTGGACACTGTTCATGTGCCATGACAACAGAATACAAAAATAAAGTCCCTGCTGAACATTTACATAAAGGCGTGGCTAATCAACCAGATGTTTAGCTCTATCTCAGGTGTTTCTTCAAAATGTCATCAATTCTGATTTTTTTTTCAATGAAATATAAAGATAAGCTCAGGAATTGTTGACAGAGTGCTGTGGCTGGAAGCACTCTCAGAGCATGAAGACCCTCAAAGCAGAGATCTGAAGGTCAAGTGAGAGAGGGGTTCCTCATACCCCAGGAATCTATTCACCACTGTGGGGTCCCATTAAGTGGAAGAAAACACTGTTCAGTAGCGAGAGGTCAGTAGCTAGGTGCAGTCTAAAACCCAACTTCATCCTGCGGCCTGAAGAGCATGTTTCAGGTAGGTTGCTTAACTCCAGACACGAAAACGCTCTCAAATGACTTCCTGTGGTATTTTTTAGTCTTCAATTCCTCCTTTGCATTATTTGACCAATGTCAAAAAAGGACCAAAGTAATACATCTCAAAATGCAGATCTGCATGCCTTTTTTTGGAGGGGTTGCCTCACATGCCCCTCCATTTTGCTGCCCTTCCTAAAAAGTAAGCAAGGGCACTTCTGCAAGTTCATGGATGTTGGCAGTGAGACAGGTTTCTCAATATTGTGTTTACACCTGGGTAATTCTCTGCAGTTGTAATGGGTCTGAAAGCGGATGCTGACTTGAAGGTGTCTGATCAGTGAGAAATAATAAAATGATGCCTGAATTGCTAAGGTCACAGAGTCCAGAAATGACAGGGCTCTTGCCCGCACACCCCAACTTCCTGTTGGGTTTTCAGAAGAGTTCTATGACATCATAACTTCTCAAGAAGTGACACTTGGGAAGATGAATGTTTAATTTTGCTGTGTCAGCTGTTACTTGGTGGTCTTAGGTTGTTAGGGGAATCCTTTCCATGTTGAATGCGACACTTGATGGTTCTGTAGCTGAGAGGAAAATGGGACTGAAAATAGCTCATGCTCTCCTTGCAGAACTTCTGCCCTGGTGCATGATCACCTATGCCTAGATGGAGGCACAACTTTTTCCTCCCAGCAGCTTCCCTGTGCTGACCAAGTCTTCCACTTGCAGGGCTGTAACCATCCAGAAGAGGCTCCTCTCTCTAATTCACACATATGCTCCTGAAAGCCAGGTGTGGGGCTTTTCATGGTGGTTAGTGTGACGCAGTGAATAAAGCACCTGCCTGAGGGTCTTCGAAACCTTCAACTAAATCCCATGAGCCACCTGTACCATCATCTGACCTTGAGAAACTTCAGGACAGCTCTGAGCTAGAGTTTCTTCACTTTTAAAACAGGGATAATATTTTAAAACTTGCAAGACTGACATGAAGACTAAGTTAAATAGCATGTAAGTATATAATAGATGTTTAGGAAATTTAACATTCCCTTTCTTTTCAGAATCTTTCTGGCTTTGTATTACAGTAATGAACATTTGTATAGTAAGCTTACTATGTGCTGACTTTTTTTCATTCTAGCTTGGATCTTTTTTTTTAATTTTATTGAAGTATAGTTGATTTAAAATGTCTTGTTAGCTTCAGATATATGTATATATACACACACATATACCTGAAACTATAGATATACATACATATATTTCATACATATATATTATTTTAAGATTCTTTTCCTTTATAGGTTGTTACAAAATATTGAGTATAGTTTCCTGTGCTATATGGTAGGTCCTTGTTGGTTATCTACTTTATATAGAGTAGTGTGTACATGCTAATCCCAAATTCCTAATTTATCCATGCTCCCTTTTGCTCTTTCCTTTTCAGTAACCATAAGTTTGTTTTCCATGTCTGTGGGCCTATTTCTGTAGATACCACAAAAAAAAAAAAACTACAGCCAATATCACTGATAAACACAGTAAAACATTCTTAACAAAATACTAGCAAACTGAATCCAACAATATATTAAAAGGATAATACACCACGATCAAATGGATTTATTCCAGGGATGCAAGAATTTTTTTTAGTATCTGCAAATCAGTCAGTGTGATATACCACATTAACAAATTGAAGAATAAAAATCTTATGATCGTGTCTATAGAAGCAGAAAAAGTTTTCAATAAAATTCAACACCCATTTATGATAAAAAGTCTCCAGAAAGTAGGCATAGAGGGAACGTACCTCAACATAATAAAGATCACATATGACAAACCCACAGCTAACATCATACTCAACAGTGAAAAAAGCTGAAAGTATTTCTGCTAAGACCAGGAATCAGACAAGTATGCCCACGCTCACCACTTTTATTCAACATAGTTTTGGAAGTCCTTGTCACGGCAATCAGAGAAGAAAAAGAAATCAAAGGAACCCAAATGGGAAAAGAAGTAAAATGGTCACTGTTTGAAGATGATGCGAAACTAGACATAGAAATGCTAAAGTTGTTGACTATTTATATACCTATCTCACCTAATGGTCCTGAAGCACATGATCAATGGAGACAAAGAGATATATGTTGATGGTTTACCTAGGATATGACCAGAGTCTGGGTCATCTGATTATAAATCTCAGGACTGTCCAATTGCTTCAGGTTGGAGTTACTAAAATTGTGATACCACAAGACGAGAAGACACAACAGGAGCTATGTTGCTATAATCATCACATGAACCTAGAAATAAAACCACTCACCATTTGCCAGAGATTTGCAGTTTGGAAGTTCTCCAGTCTCAATGGAGGGAAGATGAAACCAGATATGCCACGTCCTCCACCAACTTCACTCGGTCGCCTTGTAAAGAAAAAGAAATAAATAATGCAACCAAGGCCTCAGGGCATGACAATAATATTGTTAGAATGTCAGAGAATAGAAAATTTGTTTTCAGATCTCTTTATATATTCAAAAAGTATTTACTGAGCATTTATTATGTCTTCAAGATAATTCTAACTTTCAGGATATAGCACAGAATACAGCAGGCAAAATATCCACTCTCAAGGACCTGACATTCTAGTGGGAATAATCAACAATAGAAACAGTGACAAATAAATACACATCAGGAGGTAATAAATTCAATTAATAAAAATAAAGCAGAAAAAGGGGGAAATATAAGAGAATAGAGTGAGGGCAATGGACTGATACAGTTGACATCACTGATAAATGAGCATTGACATTGTTTCCAAAAACAAAATGTACTGCTTTGTTCCCTTCTAAAGAAAAATAGCAACAAAATAAACAAAACAAAAAACAAGCTCAGAAGTTGAGACCCTGCCTTTATTTTCATAATTCCCCTTGCCCCTTACCCTTTTCCCCTGTGAAATCTATAAGCACAGGACACAGAGGCTCCCAGAAAATGAGACTTCCTTCCCAACCTCCTCTTCATCTGAATTCTCCCTCTGGGCCAGCAAGTCCCAGCCTCTGATATAACAAGAACAAGAACGCAGCTCTCTTTGAATGTGAAAATCTTTGGGGATGTTGCAAAATTTGTCTTATACTCAACTTATCAAGAACACATTAGACATACCCTTAAGCACATCTAGAAACTTAAGCAGTAGCAATGCATAAGTAGTATGGAAATCAAGTCAGAAAAATCAATAGAAAAGGATTTAGGCACTTTAATTTGTTTTCCTGCCCCAGAAGGATAGCTTTGATGAAGCAGGACTCTCCATTGAGATTTTTGAGTATGAAGTTAGATAATACAGCAGAGATTACTGACTCAACTCAACTCACCTGTCATATAAGTGAGGATCTGGGGTCCAGAGAGTTTAGTAAGAATAGTTGCTCATACTAATGGAGGCCTATGTGCCTGGAAGTGTGCTAAGCTTTATTCCCTGTATTAATCAAAGTTCTCCAGAGAAATAAAACCATCGAAAATATGTGTGTATATGAATATATATTTTGTGTGCACGCTCAGTTGCTCAGTAGTGTCAGACTCTTTGCAACCCCATGGACTGTAGCCCCCACCAGATTTCTCTGTCCATGGGATTTTCCTGGCAAGAATACTGGAGTGGGTTGCCATTTTCTTCTCCAGAGGAATCTTCCTGAACTGGTGAGTCCTGCATTGGCAGGTGGATTTCTTACCACTAAGCCACCTGGGAAATGTACATATAAGAGAGAGGCACAGAATAAGAGAAGAGGATTTAAGGAATTGACACATAAGGAATTAGCAAGACTGAAACCTACAGGGCAGGCTGGCAAACTGGAATTCAGGTGAGTTGATGTTAAAGTTTTGAGTCTGAAATCTACATGCTGGAAAGGAAAGCAGACTTTCTATGTTGCAGTCTGAAGGCAGAATTGCTTTTGCTTCAGAAAATCCCAGTCTTTGCTTTTGAGATCCTCACCTGATTAGATGAGGCCCACTCACATTTATGAAGAGTAATTTGCTTTACTCAAAGAACATGAACCTAAAGAGTATCTTCTCAGCAACATGGAAACTAGCATTTGACCAAATGACTGGGCACCAGAGCTTTTTCAAACGGGCACATGATATTAATGATCATTTTTCTTTTATCTTATTATGAAATTAACATTATTATTGCCTACATTTTATAAAGGAGAAAATTGACGGTTCAGAGATCTCAGGGGACATGTCTAGGTTACACCACCAGGAAGCATCCATGTGGGACAGCCTAGAACAGAACCCACATTTTCAACCATCAGCTCCCTGGCTCTGGGTCTCTCAGTTAGCATAGAGGTGATTGCTGTGTCCAGCAGACTGTTAATTCTCATCTGATAAAAATCATCAGGGACACTCCTCATTAACTAACTGCTGCAAGAAGACCACACACGAAGAACCATTTGGCACCTTATCAGCCAATTGAAAAGATAGCGCTATTATAGGATTTGAGGAGAGAATGCAAGGCAGGTAAAAATGAAGCAATTTTGATAGGCTCAGGACCAAGCAGGACTATGTATAAATGATTAACCTAAGGCCTGGATTCCAGATTGGATTCAGGGTTCTATTTCCTTACATACTATAAGGTTCAAATAAATATAGAGAACTGTGTCTTTAAAAAGCACATCTGAAGTTCTGCACTTGGTTTAGAAAGCAGACCATTTCTCTGTTTCAAAATGACTCCTTGGATCTTCCAGGAGAGAATAAGATATTCTGTTCTTATGGATGATTTCTCATCATTCTTCTTTATTTTTAATTCACAAAGACAGTCTGCACAAGTCCACAATCCCAGATACCAGCTCAGTGTAGAATTGGTCAGTCACTAAGTCGTGTCCAACTCTTCGTGACCCCATGGACTGCGGCATGCCAGGGATGTCTGACTCTTTGCAACCCTAAGGACGACAGCACGCCAGGCTTCCCTGTCATTCACTATCTCCCAGAGTTTGCTCAAACTCATGTCCATCTAGTCGATACAGAATAGACAAAGCTGAATAAGACATTCTAGGATCCCAGTGAGGAGGAAATACACATCCGCCAAGTAATCACACGGCAGCATGATGAGTACAAGGACAGAGGGTGAGACAAGAACCCAGAGACATTACAGGAAAGATGGCTTTGATCGAAACAGATGAATCAGAAGAATGAATATTTCACCACGTGAGGAACAAGAAAGACAGATTATGTCCAAACAACTACTAGGTAGTATGATACATAACAGGATGGAGAACTAAAGTTCTAAGAGCTCAGCTAACTCTATCTGACTGACTCCCTCCAAATGTATTGTACCCTTGAGGTCCCTGGACATTGCCTATTCTATTTTCTCTTCTGCAAAGTCCTCTCCATCCCCACCCCAGTCACTAATCTCCCACTGCTGGCCTAGTGACCACAGTTTACCCTTCCAGTCTCAGCTGAAATATGTCCTTGGGGAAGCCTTATTACTTTTACAAATAATGATAGCAGAAATAACAACAATAATAATCATGAAAATTTACTGACCAATTTCTACATGCCAGGCATTTACCAATGAATCTATCCACATCATCTCATTTAATAATCACAAGAATCCATGAAATAATGGTCATGCATTTTATGGAGGCCACTCAAAATTAGAGTAATTTTTCCATGTTTTGTTAGCTCAAAAGTGGCAAAACCAAAAAAAAAAAAAAAAAAGTGGCAAAACCAGGATTTGAACTCATGGAGTCTGATTCTGAAGACAACCTAGTATCTTAACCATGAAGCCTGGCTGTAGCCTTTTCTGCCTCATGCAAGTACAGTCAACCATACCCTCTTTGGGGCCAATGCTGAATCTTTATGCATCTGTGTTATAGCACTAATCTCAGGCTAGTAATCACTTTAATGGGCCCTATGACTCCATGACATTGTGAGGTCTTAAGAGTGGTGTTAACTTGTTATCTATCCCTAGTGCCAACAACTGCTACAGATACACAGTAGAAATTCAGTAAATGTTTGTGAATGGATGGATGGATGGATGGATGGATGGATGGAAGAAGAAAACATCTGTGGAAGACCCACTATGTGAAACTCTACATAGGTCACTATCAGGTATGTTGTCAGAGAATGAACTATGAAGGTTCATGTCATATGCAGGAAATAGGCATTCATGGAGGCCAGGGGAAGAACTGGGCAAAAGAGTGGGCAAGGCTGCAGCATCACTCTGCTGTTGAGAGATGGTCCAGGCAGCCACTGCCAATTCCTATGAAAAGTCCCCAAGGTAGGAGATGGTCAGGGCTCTCTGAAAATGGCTGCCTCTTCTCTAATAACTCCCTCAACACACACACACACACACACACACACACAGAGCTTTTACACACACACACACAGGAATATCCTGGCATCTCTAGCTATCTCCAGTCTCTTACCCTCCCAAAATCTAATCCCCACCCACACATCCACATTTTTAATCCAAGTACCTGCAACCAGGCATTCCAAATCCCTGTGAAGAAACCAACAGAAACAAACAGCAAAAGAGGTTTACTGCCCCTGCAGGGTTCTCTCCCAGCACCTTTAGGCTCTAGGTTACAGTTACAGGCACGTGTCTTTCTGCTGTTCTTTTCCTGCTTTAATTTAGAGTTCAGGGTTCTGATTGCATTAACGCTCAGGGCACTTTGGAACAGCCCTTGCTCAGCAATATGCATCTGTCCCTGGCAGGGACACTGTATCCCCATATACCATGTCCTCTCCTGAGCTATCTATTGCTTCACATTTTATCCTCTGCACAAAAATTGGCCTTCAGTTCACAGACCTCATTTTGCAGCACCTGTTGCGTTAATAACTAGGAAACTCAGTTCAGACAAGGGCCATTCACCAACCGCTATCCTCATGCAGTAAATAATCAGGTAGCAAGGAGTTATCTTTGCAAATTTCATTTTCTTGATATCAAGTCCCAAGTATAGAGAATGTCTATGAAAATACATCTCATTATACATGGTAACAGAATGACATTACTTCATTGAAATAATTAGACTGTATTTATTCTATGATATAAAAAGTTAAAGTATATTTAATAAAACAAGCAGAATATGGCAATCAGCTTGAAACATGGGTGAAATTTTGCCTTTCTCTAGGCGACAAGACATTTTTTAAGGACAAGAAAAGTCTCTTCAAGTCCCAACTTGTTTCTATCTAGAGAGTGTCATGTAATAAAAAGAAAATAGCACTGAAATCAGATGCATCTGAGGTTACACCCCAGGTCTGCCATTTAGCATTAATGTGACCTTTGAGCAAATGACTCCACCTCTCTGAGCTCAGTTTCCTGACTTGTAAAATAAGGACACACTGACTATTTTTGGCTTCCCAGGTGGCCTAGTGGTAAAGAATCCACCTGCCAATACAGGAGATGCAGGAGATGTGGGTTCAATCCCTGGGTCAGGAAGATCCCTTGAAGAAGGAAATGGCAACCTGCCCCAATATTCTTGCCTGGAAAATCCCATGGACAGAGGAGTCTGGTGGGCTACAGTCCATCTGGTTGCAAAGAGTTGGACACAATTAAGCACACACACACACGCACGCACTATCCTCCAGGCTTGTGGAGGAACAAAGGTAATATGGCATTTAAAGTACCTAACGGCATTCCTGGCATAACGAGGTGCTCAATAGATGGGAATCGCTTTGCATAGGAGATGGCATGTAGGAAAGACCCCAGGGACCAAGGCATTGTTGCTCTCTTCCTCAGCTATTCTTCCTGCTGTCCTGCTCTCTACTCCTACCCTCCCCTCTCCCGACAAGCCTGGTAGCACGAGAGGCTGGCTTAGCAGTAGAACCACTACCCCCTTCCTTCTCCTATTAGTGTATCAACATTTCAACTCAGAAACAGATTTTACCACAAAAGAAGGTTCATTTTAGCACACACCTAGGTTCAGAATTTACTAACCACCTCTGGCCACTGAAGCAGTCAGTAGACACCATAGTTATATTGCAACATTTAAAATATTTTTAATATACCTTTTTGATAGTATTAAGGAATATAAGGAAACAATTTGAGCTAGTTTTTAAATCCTTTTGATGGCAAGGATTGTGTTCTTTGAAGTCCTGTTTTGTTCCCAAATTAAACTATATGGGTTATGGTATTACAAGTTTTATTTCCCCCAACTTGACTATCAGATTTTTAAGACCAGGGCTTTGGCTTTATCTTATTCTCATCTCTTAGCACCTAGCATACTGCTGCATATGCTTCAAGCCCTTTAATAACAGTTTTTCCTCTTAACTTGATTCACTTTCATATTGACCATCAAACCAAACACGACCTTAACTACCGTTTGGGTTAATCGATTTCCTATTCCCTTCTCAAACAGGTGATAGATGTATCCTTAAATAAATGAGGAGATGAAAAGGTGCTATGCCAAATGAATCCTAGTCTCTTGGCCCAGGAGTATGTTTCAACATCCTCAGAGAACTTGTAGAAATGGCTGAATCATTGTCAGGGCACCTGAGAAACCCCACAGAGGAAAAGAGCTCCTGCAAAATTGGATACAGGCAAGTGTCATTTGGATTTATAAAAAGAGGAAGAATGCGTATTCATGAACTAGAGAGCACTGAGCTTGACATCTATTCAGGGCAAGATTCTAGAACAATTTTTTTTTTTTTAACAATGGCTTCTGAGCACTTAGAAAAAGAAGTGGTAAATTCAGCGTGAGCTCACTAAGAATAGTCCTGTCACACTAACCTCATTTTCTAGTGACAGAGTTACTACACTGGGAGATCAGAGAAACAGAGTAGAAATAGTGTAGCTGGATTTCAGAAAAGCTTTTGACAAGTTCTCTCATGATACCCTTAAGGGCAAGATGCAGGAGAAGAAGCCTCGATGATATTACAGTTGTACCAATGTATCCAACATTAGTATCCAAAGGGAAATAGTGATTCGTCATAAGTTCAACAAAATGTTTTAATGCAATTAACAGTTTTCATGACCTATGTCAAGGGCTAGTGATTCAAGTATACCGATAGACAACAGAGGGAATCAGACTTGGCAGCAGCAACCTTCAAATGCTCCATTTGTGTGATTTGACTTTCAGAAGTATCATATAAACCTGAGATTATGTCAGACAAATAAGGTGTCTAAAATGAGTGAGGCAATGAATACCTCTGCTCTTGTCTATGTAGACTGTATTCCTTCATACACTAAGAAAAACTCTGGGTTGTATCTTAAAAAGGGTGATCAGGATGATGAAAAGACATCAATAAAATCATATTGAGAAAGAATCCAATATTAAAAAGAGAAAACTCACAACTACCTCAATGCATTCCAAGAAGCAGAAGTCGGACAGAGCAGGAAATCCCGATGGGCTACCTGAAAAGGTGCTGAGTTTTCTATAAATGGAGCTGCTTAAGTGTGAACTGGAACACAAGTATCAAGCGAGTGATTGGAACCCATAACTTGCAATCTTAGAGTTTTGGTTTAAAAAAAACACACACACACACACACAAAGATGTTTTAATCTCCCAAAGCAAAGATTCTACAATCTGTTTGATTATTTATCCCATGATTTAACTATAAGCTACCATATTTTTTCAACTTATTTTAAATCAAGAAAACATTAAAACTATTTTAGAGGACAGAGAAAACTGAACCAATACCCACATACCTACTACCTAAGTTTATCTCACTTGAATATTTTGTCATTTGCTTCATTTTTAAGAAATAAATTATTATACATATAGTTGTGCTTTCTTCTTCCCCACCGAGACAGCATCATCTTAAAGATGGTATTCACTATGTATACTATAGCTACTATATGTTTTATTTACATGCCATGTGTACATATAATAATAATAAATAAATAAATTTGTCTTGTTGTAAGGAAAGAATATGAAGGAATCTAGTTTAGCAGAAGAGGTGGAAAACTTTCACAAAAGAGATAATGCTCAGTGTTGAATGAAGGGTATGAATTATCCAGGCTTTCCAGGAAGAGGAGAGTGTTCCAGATAGAGGAAACAGGAGTCTTGCTCTCACAGAAGCAAGAAAAGAGTAGGAAATTTTAAAAAACTGCAAATAATTTTATATATTGCTTTAAATAAGTGGTTAAGTTGGAAGTGTGAAAATGTGAAAATTGAGAAATCAACAAGGACCTGATTACAAAAGCCTTTATGGCAGAAAAGGACAGTTAAGCATATTCATAAGGAGAATAATATGATTTATATGCATGTTAGATAAATCTTGTCATAATGTGCTCAGAATGCAGTGGAGGGTAAGGACAGTGGTCTGGGAGCCAGGTTAGCAAATATTGAAAAAAGTCCAATAAAGAGATGATGTATAGGATTAAAGAATGTTCTAATTTCATTCTTTAACATGTAGCTGTCCAGTTTTCCAAGCACCACTTATTGAAGAGATTCTTCTACCCCTTCTGTATTCTTGACTCCTTTGTCATAAACTAATTGACCACAGGTGCATGGGTATTTCTGAGATTTCTATCCTGTTCTGTTGATCTATATGTCTCTCTTTGTGCCAGTACCATATGGTTTTGATAACTGTAGCTTTGTAGTATAGGCTGCCCTGGTGGCTCAGACAGCAAAGATTCTGCTGGCAATGCAGGAGATCCAGATTCAATACCTGGGTTGGGAAGATCCCCTGGAGAAGGGAATGTCTCCCCACTCCAGTATTCTTGCCTGGAGAGTCCCCTGGACAGAGAAGCCTGGTGGGCTACAGTCCATGCAGTTGCAAAGAGTCAGACACTTTCACTTTTCACTGAAGTCAGGAAGCCTGATTCCTCCAGCTTGTTTTTCTTACTCAAAATTGCTTTGGCTATTCGGGGTATTTTGTGTTTTCATAAAATTTAAAATTTTTTGCTCTAATTCTGTGGAAAATGCCATTGGTAATTTGATAGGAATTGCATTAAATCTGTAGATTGCCTTGAGTAGTCATGTTGATAATATTAATTCTTCTAATCCAAGAACACAGTGTATCTCTCCATCTGTGTCATCTCTGATTTCTTTCATCAATGTATTATAGTTTGTGGTGTACAGGTCTTTTCTCTCCTTAGGTAGGTTTATTCCTAGGTATCTTATTCTTTTTAATGCAATGGTAAATGGGATTGTTTCCTTAATTTCTCTTTCAGATCTTTCATCATTAGTATATAGAAATGCATAGCAAAGAAAACCATGAATAAAACAAACAAACAAAAAAAAACCTTACAGAATGAGAGAAAATATTTGCAAATGATGCAACTGACAGTGGATTAATCTCCAAAATATACAAACAGCTCATACAACTCAATAACAAAAAAACAACCCAATCAAAAAATAGGCTGAAGATCTAAACAGACATTTCTCCAAAGAAAACATTCAGACATCCAAAAGGCACAAGAAAACATGCTGAACATCATTATTAGAGAAATGCAAATCAAAACCACTTCACACCAGTCAGAATGACTGACATCAAAAAGCCTACAAATAATATTAATAAACGCTGGAGGGGGTGTGGAGAAAAAGGAACCCTTCTACACTGTTGGTGGGAGTGTCAGATACTACAATCACTGTGGAAAACAGTGTGGAAGCTCCTTAAAAAACTAAAAATAGAGCTACCATATTATCTTTCAATCCCACTCCTGGGTATGTATCCAGAGAAAACCATACTTCAAAAAGATACATGCACCCCAATATTCATAGCGGCACTATTTACAATGGCCAAGACATGGATGCAACTTAAGTGTCCATCAATAGGTGAACAGATAAAGAAGATGTGGTATATAAATATGCAATGGAATATTACTCAGCTATAAAAGTGAATGAAATACTGCCGTTTGTAGCACCATGGATGGATCTGGAGATTATCATATTAACTGAAGAACGCCAGACAGAGAAAGACAAATATCATATGATATCACATATACGTGGAATCTAAAAAAATGATACAAATGAACTTATTTACCAAACAGAAATAGACTTACAGACACAGAGAACAAACTTACGGTTACCAAGGGCAAAGAGGGGGAGGAGTAAATTAGGTGTTTGGGATTAGAACATATACACTGCTATATATAAAATAGATAACCAACAAGGACCTACTGTATAACATAGGGAACTATACTTGATATTTTATAATAACCTATAATGAAAAGTAATATTAAGAAGAACATATATATATATATATATACATATATATATGTATCTATAATTGAAATACTTTCTGTACATCTGAAACTATCACAGCATTGTAAATCAATGCTATTTCAACAAAATTTTTTAGAAAAGATGATGGAACTTAAATCAGAATGAAGTGAACAGATTAAGAATATCTTTTATACTGCTGTATGTGCAAAGATGTATTTGTAAGAATGATGAGAGATATTTAAAGAACTTAGTGACCCATTAGATTTGTAATTATATTTCAGGAAACAATTTGTGACATGACCCATCTGAATCATTATAATAGTATATTGAATTATTAATAACATTATTAAATAAGATAAAATAAGATAGCATAATGTTTATGAAAACATTATGAAAAACTCTTGTATTAGCATTGTACAATGGGCAACTTCTTTTGGTGGGGGGGGGGGGGGTGGGTTGGTAAGCAAGAAAAGAACTTTACCGAACTTTACCAAGAGATGGACATGGACGTTTTCTGACAAAACTGGAGTATATACTGAGTTACAGAGCAAATTCACTGAAAACAACAAAGAAAAACCTATCCTTGTAAAGGCTATTCTGTCACCCCCTAAAAAGTGTTTCAACTCTGAAACACCACACAATCGGTTAAGAAATGACGGGGCATTCTAACTACTATGGCAGGCGCTGGACTGGGCCTGGTGGGCACCGCTGGGGTCAGCAGGGCCGGGGGGCGCCCCCTGCTTCACGCAGGCTGCTGCCGGCTCCCCGTTGAAGCCCCAGAGGGAGATCATAGACCACTTCCTCCACTTTCTTCACATTGTACTTCAGGCCATCGTAGCACTTCCTCGGGGTATCGTTTTTGAGGCTGAGGAGGCAGAAGCTGGAATCCAGCTCGTTTGATGAAGGTGGAGATGTGCAGGGGCCGGGAATAGTCTCCAGCAGTCATGCTGTCCATGGACAACCTCGACAGTTCACTAGCGAGAATGAGAACTCCCGAGAGATAATCTTCCACATCCAGTGAGATCCCTTCTCCTGATCAGGCTCAATGCCAAGGATCTCGGTAACCGCTTCTCGGGTCACTATGGTTTCCGACTCCAAGTACACAACAAACGCTGCCAAGAAGACCAAGAACTGCAGCACAAACCTCCAGTGCTCGTGAAACCTGTAACACTGTTCCGCAGGAAACTTGGTCTTCAAAGACGTTGCTGCTGCTGGTGCCAAATCGCTTCAGTCGAGTCCGACTCTGTGTGACCCCATAGACGGCAGCCACCAGGCCCCCCCATCCCTGGGATTCTCCAGGCAAGAACACTGGAGTGGGTTGCCATTGCCTTCTCCAGTGCACAAAAGTGAAAAGCGAACGTGAAGTCGCTCAGTCATGTCTGACTCTTAGCTACCCCATGGACTGCAGTCTACCAGGCTCCTCCACCCATGGGATTTTCCAGACAAGAGTACTGGAGTGGGGTGCCATTGCCTTCTCCTCAAAGACATTAGATGTGTTTGTTTTTTTTTTTAATTTTTTTTAATTATTATTATTTTTTTTTTCCAGTGGGTTTTGTCATACATTGATATGAATCAGCCATGGATTTACATGTATTCCCAATCCGATCCCCCCTCCCACCTCCCTCTCCACCCGATTCCTCTGGGTCTTCCCAGTGCACCAGGCCGGAGCACTTGTCTCATGCATCCCACCTGGGCTGGTGATCTGTTTCACCATAGATAGTATATACATGCTGTTCTTTTGAAATTATCCCACCCTCACCTTCTCCCACAGAGTTCAAAAGTCTGTTCTGTATTTCTGTGTCTCTTTTTCTGTTTTGAATATAGGGTTATCGTTACCATCCTTTCTAAATTCCATATATATGTGTTAGTATGCTGTAATGTTCTTTATCTTTCTGGCTTACTTCACTCTGTATAATGGGCTCCAGTTTCATCCATCTCATTAGAACTGATTCAAATGAATTCTTTTTAATGGCTGAGTAATATTCCATGGTGTATATGTACCACAGCTTCCTTATCCATTCATCTGCTGATGGGCATCTAGGTTGCTTCCATGTCCTGGCTATTATAAACAGTGCTGCGATGAACATTGGGGTGCACGTGTCTCTTTCAGATCTGGTTTCCTCAGTGTGTATGCCCAGAAGTGGGATTGCTGGGTCATATGGCAGTTCTATTTCCAGTTTTTTAAGAAATCTCCACACTGTTTTCCATAGTGGCTGTACTAGTTTGCATTCCCACCAACAGTGTAAGAGGGTTCCCTTTTCTCCACACCCTCTCCAGCATTTATTGCTTGTAGACTTTTGGATAGCAGCCATCCTGACTGGCGTGTAATGGTACCTCATTGTGGTTTTGATTTGCATTTCTCTGATAATGAGTGATGTTGAGCATCTTTTCATGTGTTTGTTAGCCATCTGTATGTCTTCTTTGGAGAAATGTCTGTTTAGTTCTTTGGCCCATTTTTTGATTGGGTCATTTATTTTTCTGGAATTGAGCTGCAGGAGTTGCTTGTATATTTTTGAGATTAATCCTTTGTCTGTTTCTTCATTTGCTATTATTTTCTCCCAATCTGAGGGCTGTCTTTTCACCTTACTTATAGTTTCCTTTGTAGTGCAAAAGCTTTTAAGTTTCATTAGGTCCCATTTGTTTAGTTTTGCTTTTATTTCCAATATTCTGGGAGGTGGGTCATAGAGGATCTTGCTGTGATTTATGTCGGAGAGTGTTTTGCCTATGTTCTCCTCTAGGAGTTTTATAGTTTCTGGTCTTACATTTAGATCTTTAATCCATTTTGAGTTTATTTTTGTGTATGGTGTTAGAAAGTGTTCTAGTTTCATTCTTTTACAAGTGGTTGACCAGTTTTCCCAGCACCACTTGTTAAAGAGGTTGTCTTTTTTCCATTGTATATCCTTGCCTCCTTTGTCAAAGATAAGGTGTCCATGGTTCATGGATTTATAGCTAATCAATGAATATAGTAAAGTTGCAGGATATAAAATTAACAACACAGAAATCCCTTGCATTCCTATATACTAACAATGAGAAAACAGAAAGAGAAATTAAGGAAACAATACCATTCACCATTGCAACAAAAAAGAATAAAATACTTAGGAGTATATCTACCTAAAGAAACAAAAGACCTATACATAGAAAACTATAAAACACTGATGAAAGAAATCAAAGAGGACACAAACAGATGAGAAACATACCGTGTTCATGGATGGGAAGAATCAATATTGTCAAAATGGCTATTCTACCCAAGCAGTCTATAGATTCAATGCAATCCCTATCAAGCTACCAACGGTATTTTTCACAGAACTAGACCAAAGAATTTCACAATTTGTATGGAAATACAAAAAACCTCGAATAGCCAAAATAATCTTGAGAAAGAAGAATGGAACTGGAGGAATCAACCTGCCTGACTTCAGACTCTACTACAAAGCCACAGTCATCAAGACAGTATGGTACTGGCACAAAGACAGAAATATAGATCAATGGAACAGAATAGATGTGTTTTTACTGTACCAAAATGTTCTCCAGCTTTCAAACGCCTCTTTGGAATGTCCTGAAACCCAGCACCCAGATGGACCCCTTGCAGTAGAGTTAAAATCTCTCGAGCTGTTTGTTCTAAACTTTGTACAACTTTTCGGATTTCCTCTCGGATGTCCTGCAGCCAAAAAGCCCTGCAGCCCACGAAGGTCTCACTCACAGACGCGGCGCCGGCCGCACGACGGTCCGCCAGGGCTGCGAGCGTGGCCGGCAGAGGGCGCTCCGGAGACAGCCCGCGCCGGGCGTCGCAACGCCCCGCCGCCACCACCGCTGCCCACGGACAACTTTGAGTTTTGTTTTTTAAGATGCCCATTTCATTTTCAAACTGTTGTTGTTGTTCAGTTGCTAAGTTGTGTCCAACTCTTGCGACCCTCCGGATGGCAGCACGTTAGACTTCCCTGACTTTCACTAATAATTCTTTATAAAACAATTCACCAGTAGTTGTATACAGTTGGTTCTTGTACACAAGGATAAGTATATAGTCTTATCAAAAAATAAATTCCATCATTTTACTTGAGTTGGTTGGACGGCATCATCGACTCAATGGACACGAGTTTGAGCAAACTCTGCAACACTGTGAAGGACAGGCAAGCCTGGCATGCTGCAGTCCATGGGGTCACAAAGAGCTGGACACAACTGAGCAACTGAGCAACAACAAATCATTTTACTTATAATGTAAAACTATAAAAAGAGGGACACTTTTATAGTGCAACTCAGCAACTCAGAAGGAAAGCATATAATTAAAACATCAATCAATTTAGTTCAGCTCTTGTCTAGTTTATTTCATTTCTTCCATTTGCCTTCACTCCTATGGAGAAGAGGGTGTGGGGCAAGAAGATATGAATTCTACTCTTGTTGCATAGGGAAAAGAATGGATTCTCGGCTGCTTCATCATCTCCAAGAAACAGAATGGTGCTTCAGAAAATTGAGTACTAGGACACAAATGTTCTCACATTCACAAACCAAACTAGATTTCTAGGATGACTCATTCGATTAATTTGGACAATTGGGCCTATTTTGTTTTCAAAAGAATCAGGTTGTTGTTGTTAATGATGTTTTTGCATTGTGCAACTCTAATGTAATTAATTATTTGTCTTCTACCTTTAAACCATTTAACTGTGTGTGGACAGGGAAAGTATATGTAAGTAACAGTTGTTTAAAATGGAAGCTGTTGCACTTTTTCAGTACAGTTTAGAGACAAAGAGAAGAATAAGAGATCTTAGATGACTTAATTATCAAGAGGTATCAATTATGTAAATGAGCCTGATAGTAAAGAAAGCATCTTTTCCTTACAAAGTTGTTACTGACTCTGAGGCAGTGGTTATTAAACCTGAGCATGTATCAGAACCATACAGGGGGCTTATTGCAAAACAGACAAAAGACCGTCCCTAGAGTTTTTGATTTAGTACATCTGGGATGGAGCCTCAGAGTTTGTGTTTCTGACAAGCTCCCAGGTGATATGATGCTATAATTCAAGGACCACAGTTTGAAAAGCACTGGCTGTAGGGAGACTTCTCTGACCCCTGACACTGGGTACGTTGGTCCTTTATGAGCCTGTCTATTTATCCCTCCCCTAGGACCATTACTCTGAAATCTGATGACTAACAAACACATCTAGCTCCTTTATCAGACCTTGAGCTACCTGAAACAAGTGCACATCTAATTTAGTAATGCATCCCCCAGGGACAGCACAGGGCCTGAATGATGGAGACTAGTAGATAGTTAATAATTAAGTGTTGAATTATACTTGATTTATCATCAAATAAATGAAAACATAAGTTTTGAGGAAGAAACAGAATGTTTGTGTATGTGTGTGTATTTGTGATTTGAAATACTCAGAACCATGATAAGGAAAATGCTGAGTATTCAGGGAAGAAAAGAATATTATAAAGGCAAGATATATCCAACCAAAGGAAAAATAAGAAATTAGACTTTGAAATTCACTTTGGCTACCATAGTGTGTCATGGGAATAAAATAATTTAGAAATATCACAGTAATAAAAGTGTATAAATGTTTTGAACTTTTTCAGACATACTCTTTGGCCCATAATACTCCATCCTGTGTAGCTAGTAAAACTGAGAATCACCCCGATTTACCTGTGGTATAGCCAAGGGCATGCCAGAGATTAAAGAGATCACCCACATCCTAAACAGAAAAAGAGAATTATAAGAAAAAAATGGAAAAGACCTAGTAGGTCACTCAGTTCTAGTCTCTGGAGTAGTGAAAGATTAAATAAAGTAACAGAAAAAAATTATGGAAATATACTCAAGAAAACTTAAGACTCTCTGATCCTCTAATTTTTAGTGCCTCGTGAAGTTCAAGGGTTTATTGTCAACTCATTGCTTAAACCCCTATTCATCAGAAGAAAAATATTCCCTATGGTCTGCATTAGAAATGGAAATAAGAAAGGCAATGTAAAAAGTTGATTTTTCTGGTATTAAATGACTCACTTTTCCCTGTGTTCATGAATTTCTGGTTTGTAACTGTACTTATCCAAAATATTAAAATGACCTTCAGGCCAACCCCTTTACTTAAGAGTAAAAGGGGAAGGGAAAATTACTAGAAGTTGACCATTACAGAAATTACTTGCGAGGCATTTTTCTTTGATAGCTGCAGTTTCACTCGTATTATCATCCTTTTCTGTTGACAAGTTTCCAAGATTTTAATCTTGGATTGGAAATGTTACCCTATCAGAAAGGACTTATATTGTCAGAAGCAGCGCTGTCGCGGAATACAGAATCATATATGAGAGCGCTTGCTGTATTGAAAAATATACCATTGCTAGGAAAGGCATTTAAATGTTTAGTCTGCCTGCTTATAAATCACTTTCAATGTGCTCAAGTTCTTAGACAACATATTGAAAGCTTTTTTATTTCTTTTATTATAGCAGTGTCATTTGCATTGCTGAACTTGGGGTTATGTTGGCAATTCCAGATAAACCCTTGCTCAGAGGGTTTATAACTGCAATTAAATTTCACCCTGGCTTGGAATTCGAAAGTAAAATTTTTGTGAGGTTTTTTTTTAACTTAAAGTATATCTGATGTTTTTAAGACATGATCAGATTGACAATTACAAAGGAAAAACAAGTGGCGTAAAGCACAGAAGACTAACAAAGGCATTAGGAGACCTGGGCGTGATTACCTAAATTCACAGATTTGCTTGGTTGTTTTAGAAGAACATAATCATGGCATTTACAGTTTTTTCTATTAACTTGATTTGGACACTATGGCTGCTTTTTTTTAAATTAATTTATTTTTAAATGTATGGACAGCTTTTCCACTCCCTCTTGGTTAAAATATTTAAAATGCATTTAGACCTCTCTTTAACCTTGGGCACACAGACTCTGCTTTCACTTTTGCTGTCTTCTTACACAAAGCTAATAATGGCATCCTGTCTTCAACCTGCAGTTGTTCTGGGGATGCAATAAGTCTCCATGAGCTCAGAGCTGTTTGAGAAAGAGAGAAGTTAGAGGATGCTGACAGGAAGCCTTTGATTTGAGGATGAAACTGAGTTAGAAATATGAGACAATGAAGCATTTCTGAGAAGGAAAATGTGAAGGAGATTTGGAATAACAAGAAAAGAAACGACTCCAACGTTTACTGGGTTTGAAACAACAATCCGCAGCTTCTGGATTCAAGAGTGGAAGTAGTTCGACTCAAGGCTGGCTAAGGGAAGGGGTTCTCTGCAAGCCTTCCAGGAATTATCCTTCCATTCTCTCGGGTGGTGCTCAGTCGTGTCCGACTCTGTGACCCAGTGGTCTGTAGCCCGCCAAACTCCTCTTTCCACGGAATTTCACAGGCAAGGATACTGGAGTGGGTAGCCATTTCCTACTCCAGGGGATCTTCCCAACTCAGGGGTCAACCTTGAGTCTCCTGCATCTCCTGCACTGGCAGGCAGATTCTTTACAACTGTGCTCCCTGGGAAGCCCCCAGTTTGCTCTACCTTTGTGGAAAAAAAAAAAAAAAAAAACAGAAGTAAAGACACACAGGTTTACTGGCTTTGAAGTGAAATAGATCAGTAGTAATAAATCTAAATATGCCTCTGACTCTGTAGTGGAGGAAAGAAAAATGTCTGGCATAAAGGGAGATGTCTCTGCATAAAGGAGGAGGAATGTTCCTCCTCAGGACTCATTCCTCTGTGTATTGGCTCTTACAGAAATACAGCTGTAATCTGACTGGTTAAAACTGCAACTCAATGCCATGGTAACGATTTGAGGAGTAACGAGGACCTGGCTTCCCTGGTGGCTCAGTGCTAAAGAATCCACTTGCCAGTGCAGGAGACGTGGGTTTGATCCCTGGGTCAGGAAGATTCCCGTGGAGAAGGAAATGGCAACCCACTCTAGTATTCTTGCCTGCAGAATCCCATGGACAGAGGAGCCTGCCAGGCAACAGTCCATGGGGTCCCAAAAGAGTCGGATACAACTTAGCAACTAAACAACAACGAGGTCCTCCAATACTAGGCCATGTATGTGCAGGCCCGTGAAAACTACAAGGTAACCCAGGAATTCCAATGGACTTAGAGATCACTTGGGTAAATTGAGATGTTCCCAGTAACTCTCTCCAAGAGTACAGATGCCAACATTAGATGGCAGTTGTGGGAGGAGACACCATCTACCCCACTTACAGGTCTACCCCACATTCTTACACAGACCTCCACTGTGGTCTGATTTACAGGCTGAAATGATTACTGTCGATGCAGCATGCATCACTGGGAGTCTGCTGGAGAAAATCATGAGAGCCTATGTAAGGGAGTTGGGGCAGAAGTGAAAAGGAGACATAATTGGAGGCATATTTAGGGGAAAGAATTGACAGGAACTGATTTCCAACTGGATGTGGGATGAGGGTGAGGGATAAAAGAAAATAAAGGAAAACTAAGGTGTTAAAATATCAGGAAAATCAATTAATGCAAGCAGACAAAATAAGGCTACACAGGTGAAGAAAGCATGGTTCATTTCATAGTGTGAGATACCATCACTGGTGAGAACAAGGCTGGAAGAGAATGGGAGGTGACTTATACAGAGTTCACAGAAAGAGCAGGACAATGAAATGAACACAGTGTCATGACTTTACTGTGAATACACACACCCAGACTTCTGTCTTAGATAACCCCATTCCTCTACACATGCTAGGAAACTGCCTATGGACCAAATAAATTGGCTGTGCCAGAACTGAGTGGGAAGCACAATTAAAACAATTTTTAAAAGATGGGAGGACCTTTAAGTCCATAAGTCTAACTTGACTTCTGAGACCCCCAACAGCCTCTACAATGAGCTACCTTCAATGTGCCCACGTCCAGCCAAGCAAAAAAGAAGAAACATGCCATGCTGCATCTTAAAAATGGAAATTTACTCTTCAGAAGCTCCAGGAAATAACCAGTACATGAAAAAGGAGTCCCATTACTAACACAGGTGTCTAGTTTAATGACTGACTGGACAGTGCTAGCCCTACACAAAGAAGAAAAGACAGGACAAGAAGCAGAATTGGATGGAGAGAACAGTTTAGTTTGGAGCATTCTAATTACGTAACACTGCCCGTTAGGTGAGTGAAAGCGCAGATGGAAGCTCAGGAGAGTGAAGAGGTCTGAAGACAAAGTAACCTTTCTCCTGCTCACATTGAGTATTGGGACAAAGCATAAGCGTAATTTTGGTATGTTACACATTTACGAAAATCTCTGTCTCTTAACTCTGTCTTACCAAAAGCCAAAGTTGACTTCTTCTACCTGTGAGAATAAAAAGTGCAATAAGCAGCAAGGTGAAAATTCCACCCTGCCACAATAAGAAGCCAAGGATAAAAGCAGTCTGAAAAGGAACAAGGAGCTTCTGCATCTAGCAGATTCTCAGATGAGACACACCAAGGAACTCTTCTACTGAAAAGAGCAAAGAATGCTGGGCAAAATATAAATAATATATATCAAGGAGCTAGCAGACAATTAAGAAATTCTCAGGGGCCAGTGGTTAAGTGAAAAAGGAAATCCAGGTAAGCAGATACCTGAAGCCAGCTTTCACTCTGAGGGTAAGAGAAAGGGTGTATAGGCAGGTGTTGTGTTGTTATTCCATATATTCTGCACTTATTTTGTAAATATGCATTCATGTTTACACTGCTGAATGTGTCACATCAGTTACCCTGTTTCTCTGATGTGTTCTGTGCCCTGAGGAAGCTGGTCCTTAGGGACTACATCAAACCCACACCACCCCTTTAGCTTCCAACTGCGTCTGGCCATGACCACAGATAGCAGATGAGGGGAGCAGAGATATACTCTCCCAGATCTTTCCCTCCCAGGGAGCCAAGGTTGGCCATGTTCCTTTGCCAAAGGAACTCCAACACAACATAACTCCTGTTACCTACTCAACTTCGAAGAGAGTTCCTGGGTGTGGCCAGTTCAGTTCAGTCACTCGGTTGTGTCCAACTCTTTGTGACCACGTGGATTGCACCATGCCAGGCTTCACTGTCCATCACCGACTCCCAAAGCCTACTCAAACTCATGTCCATTGAGTCAGTGATGCAGTCCAACCATCTCATCCTTTGTCAGCCCCTTCGCCTCCCGCCTTCAATCTTGCCAAGCATCAGGGTCTTTTCCAATGAGTTAGTTATTAGCATCAGGTGGCCAAAGTACTGGAGTTTCAGTTTCTGCATCAATCCTTCCAATGAATATTCAAGACTGATTTCCTTTAGGATGGACTGGATGGATCTCCTTGCAGTCCAAGGGACTCTCAAGAGTCTTCTCCAACACCACAGTTCAAAAGCATCAATCCTTCGGCACTCAGCTTTCTTTATAGTCCAACTCTCACATCCATACATGGCTACTGGAAAAACCATAGCTTTGACTAGATGGAACTTTGTTGGCAAAATAATGTCTCTGCCTTTTAATATACTGTCTAGGTTGATCATAGCTTTCCTTCCAAGGAGCAAGCATCTTTTAATTTCACAGCTGCAGTCACCATCTGCAGTGACTTTGGAGCCCCCAAAATAAAGTCTGTCACTGTTTCCATTGTTTCCCCTTCTATTTGCCATGAAGTGATTGGACTGGATGTCATGATCTTAGTTTTCTGAACATTGAGGTTTAAGTCAATTATTTCACTCTCTTCTTTCACTTTCAACAAGAGACTCTTTAGTTCTTCTTTGCTTTCCGCCATAAGGGTTGTGTCATCTGCATTTCTGAGGTTATTGATATTTCTCCTGGCAATCTTGATTCCAGCTTGTGCTTCTTCCAGCTGGGCATTTCACATGATGCACTCTGCATAGAAGTTAAATAAGCAGGATGACAACATACAGCCTTGACATATTCTTTTCCCGATTTGGAACCAGTGTGTTATTCCATGTCCAGTTCCAACTGTTGTTTCTTGACCTGCATACAGATTTCTCAGGAGGCAGGTCAGGTGGTCTGGTATTCCCATCTCTTTAAGAAGTTTCCACAGTTTGTTGTGATCCACACAGTCAAAGGCTTTAGCATAGTCAATAAGGCAGAAGTAGATGTTTTTCTGGAATTTCCTTGTTTTTCTGATGATCCAGTGGATGTTGGCAATTTGATCTCTGGTTCCTCTGCCTTTTCTAAATCCAGTTTGGACATCTGGAAGTTCTCGGTTCACGTACTGTTGAAGCTTGGCTAGGAGAATGTTGAGCATTACTTTGCTAGCATGTGAGATGAGAGCAGTTGGGCAGTAGTTTGAACATTCTTTGGCGTTGCCTTTCTTTGGGATTGGAATGAAAACTGACCTTTTCCAGTCCTGTGGCTACTGCTGAGTTTTCCAGATTTGCTGGCATATTGATTGCAGCCTTTTCACAGCATCATCTTTTAGGATTTGAAATAGCTCAACTGGAATTCCGTCACCTCTACTAGCTTTGTTCGTAGTGATGCTTTCTAAGGCCCACTTGACTTCGCATTCCAGGATGTCTGGCTCTAGGTGAGTGATCACACCATTATGGTTATCTGGGTCATGAAGATCTTTCTTATATGGTTCTTCCGTGTATTCTTGCCACCTCTTCTTAATATCTTCTGCTTCTATTAGAGACATACCATTTCTATCCTATATTGTGCACATCTTTGCATGAAATGTTCCCTTGGTATCTCTCATTTTCTTGAAGAGATCTCTAGTCTTTCTCATTCTATTGTTTTCCTCTATTTCTTTGCATTGATCACTGATGAAGGCTTTCTTATCTCTCCTTGCTATTCTTTGGAACTCTGCATTCAAATGGGTATATCTTTCCTTTTCTCCTTTGCCTTTTACTTCTCTTCTTTTCTCAGCTATTTGCAAGGCCTCCTCAGACAACCATTTTACCTTTTTGCATTTCTTTTTCTTGGGGATGGTCTTGATCCCTGCCTCCTGTACAATGTCACGAACCTCCATCCATAGTTCTTCAGGCACTCTGTCTATCAGATCTAATCCCTTGAATCTATTTGTCAATTCCACTGTATAATCGTAAGGGATTTAATTTAGGTCATACCTGAATGGTATGGTGGTTTTCCCTACTTTCTTCAATTTAATTTTGAATTTGGCAATAAGGAGTTCATGATCTGAGCCACAGTTAGCTCCCAGTATTTTTTGCTGACTATATAGAGCTTCTCCAACTTTGGCTGCAAAGAATATAATCAATCTAATTTCAGTATTGACCATCTAGTGCTGTCCACGTGTAGAGTCTTCTCTTCTGTTGTTGGAAGAGGGTGTTTGCTATGACCAGTGGGTTCTCTTGGCAAAACTCTCTTAGCCTTTGCCGTGCTTCATTTTGTACCCCAAAGCTGAATTTGCCTGTTACTCCAGGTATCTCTTGACTTCCTACTTTTCCATTCCAGTAATGGTTTAAGGATGTGGTAGCCCCAGGGAATGTCACCACCCTTTATTGTTATTCTCTTAACCCTGCTCACACCTTTGTAAACAGTCTCACATTAACCATCATTAGTTACCCTACTTGATTAGTTACCTACTGCAAGAGGGTAAGCCCCTTGCAGGCCCCTGATCAATGTAGCTATACAGTATTTAGAGGAGAAATTGTTTTTAGAAAGATAAAGAAGACATAGGAAACAAATGTATGAGGGAAAGATGGTGCGTACTAAGTCGCTTAGTTTTGTGTTTGACTCTTTCTGACCCTATGGACTGTAGCCCACTGGGCTCCTCTGTCCATGAGATTCTCCAGATGAGAATACTGGAGTGGGTTCCCATGGCCTTCTCCAGGAGATCCCCCCAGTCCAGGATAGAACTTACGTCTCTTGCGTCTCCTGCATTGGCAGGTGGGTTCTTTACCACTAGTGCCACCTGGGAAGCCCGTGGGGGGAAAGTGGGAGAAAGGATAAATTGAAAGATTGGGAACAACATATACAAACTACTATACGTAAAATAACTAATAAGGACCTACTATGCAGCACAGGGAACTCTACTCAATGCTCTGTCGTGGCCTACGTGAGCAAAGAATCTAAAGAGTAGATATACGTATATGTGTAACAGCAGAAACTGACATAACATTGTAAATCAACTAATGGCCAATAAAAATTAAAGAAAGAAGGAAGAGTGGTTAAAAGAGCCAAATACTATAGAGACTGTATAACTTTAAGGCTAAGAAGGAAAGAACAGACATGACAATAAATAGGCAACCAGTGACCTTTATTAGTAGAGAAAGCTTGTGCATAACAGTGGGGTCGGAAGCCGCATCTAGGGGATTAGCAACTGGGACAAAGGAGTCAATATAGGGAGATATTTCTTGGAGAAGTTCGGCATTAAAGGAAGAAATTTTCTAGTATTTTGAGAGGGTAAAGCCAGCACACACACATTTTCAGTTTAGGGTTTGATAGAGAAAGAGATCAAGCCCGAAAAGAGACTGCAAATTGAAGTGTCAAAAAGAATAACTGGTAGATGAGGGGTGCAAAAGGTCACAGGAAGAGAGAGAATCAAGATAATGAAGTAAGAACCTTTCTTTTCTGAAAAGAAGTCGGAAAAAATAAAGGTAAAAGTTTAAGATCAAAACAAACCTGGACTTGAGATGGGTGGACGTTTTAAGCATTCACTCTTGTCTGTTTTTCTTCCCTTCTACAGCAGAAGCAACAAGGTTTCCTTTGGAGGCAGGGAGGTATGAAGGGTGAGGCTGGAGGCTGGATAAAACTGGTGAATTTTGGAAGAAGCTGTGGGCATTGGAAGAGGTTTGTTTTACTTTAAGTAAATCATCTATTTTGATTCACAGTAGCTAACCCACCATCAATAGGGGTGAGCAGGGGACAGACACTCCAGTGTCCAGCAAATAAGTTTCCTCAACTTTCTGGGAGGGAATTATATGAATTTCTGTTGGCTTCTATGGCTGTGATGCTCTAAAGGTAACCCAGGCTCATGTAAATCTGACACAAGGATTACAAATATTCATCAGGCATCCCAACAAAGGAAATGCAGCAGGAGCAAAAGCGAGAGAATAAGTGAGAACAACGGGAGGGGAAAAAACCTAGCAACCAGCAAATAACATCATCCGAATTCATCCTATGCAGTCACTGGTGCTTTAACAGGGAAGCAAAGAAAAGCAGGTTTGATGAGGCTTTGTGTCTTAATAAAACATCTTTGAGGATTGAGGAAACAACGTTTCTGTGTTCCTTCATCATCAAAGGCACTGGATTAATGGAAGCGGCTCTTCTTTCTCATGTATGACAATGTATTTATCATTCCTTACTATACTCTGAGACTGGATGAGAACAGCTCCGTCCGGTTGCCCTGCCAACCCTTCTCAAGTAAGAGGAGAGTTCAGACACCACTTTGTGTTTGAATGTTATATTCCTCCTATTGAAGCTGACCTGAATAGAAAAGCTACCCACTAATGGCAGTAAATGTCAACACTGTAAACAAGTTTTAGAAATGAGAAACAGCCATGATAATCAAGCTATCTAAATGCAAGTGACGTAAGCTTCAAAAGTTGTGGCTAATAATTTCTCTAAGTAAATCTCATTTTTAATGTGCCTGTGTGAGTGTGCAAAGTCACTTCAGTCACGTCTGACTCTCTGTGACCCCATGGACTGTAACCCACCAGGCCCACCAGGCTCCTCTGTCCATAGGATTCTCCAGGCAAGAATGCTGGAATGAGTTGCCATGCTTCCCTCTAGGGGCTCTTCCTGGCCCAGGGATTGAATCCCTGTCTCTTACATCTCCTGCATTAGCAGGAGGGTTCTTTACCACTAGCATCACCTGGGAAGCCCCTTTAACGTGCCCACTGTATGCCGAATACACTGCATGAAACCTCCATCACCAAAGTGGGGAAAGGCAGAGAGTGACGTTGCAAAGCTTCAGGCCTGCATTCTCTCTGCCTGCATTCTCTCTGCCAACTAAAACAGTGGGTTTTTCACATGTTACAAATAGAATCTTCAGGTAAAAGTACATTTGAGCAAAGGACTTTACATCTGAGAATTTTGAAAATCACTGCACCAAAGGAACACACAATTGTAGGGAATCCTTCAGCAAATCCTTCCTTAAACTAAATACTTGTTTTCATTTCTTGTGCAGACATTTATTGAGCATCTTCCATGCATAAGACTATGATCTTTTCACTCTGATGGGCATAAAGAAGTTAAAAATACAGGAGAGAAGGAGGAGGGGAAAATGGAAATTAACAGATAGGAGTGCGGTTCTTGAGAAGGATGGGTGTGATCTTGAGCACAAGAAAAGGGATGAGCCTCTGCTGCATGAGGGAAGCCTCGTCCACCACAGTGAAACAAAAGACACAATGGCTTTTGTGGTGTGGGGGTGGGGAAGGTAACTAGAGAGGGGAGGGGACTCGGAAAAGATTCTTGCCTGCTGGCTGTGATCTCCTTTATACATTGTTCTCCATTCATCCCACATTCATCAACTACCTACCATGTGCTCAGACATTGTGCTCAGTGATGATGGACATGGGCAGCAGTCCCTTGGAACTTGCAATTCAGCTGAAACAGTGAAACCAGTAGATTCAAGGCTACAATTCAGACAGCCAGCAAGAAAACCCATAAGGCATGGGATAGAAAATAGCCACTGTGGATACAGAGACCATGTTAACCCAGCTAACCAGAAAAATGAGGATGATGAGGTTTTCAACAGATGGAGGTGGTGTGAGCTGATAACATAGGAGTATTCTGTTTAATAACATAGTGATGATCTTTGCATATCACAGACCATCATAGCCTATGCATCTTAAAATAAGGCTCATATGTCTTTCAGATACGTTATCTCATTTAATTGTCACAATAATCTTGCAAATCATGTACTACTGTCACCATTTAACAGATGGGGGTGGAAAATCTCTAGGAAGGAAAATAACTTACTCAAAGACATTTCCTTGATCAAGGGCAAAGCCAGGATTTGAATCTAGGTCTGTCTGAGTCCAAAGTTCATGTTCCATCCTCAGCACCAGACTGCCTCTTCATTGACCTTTTTTTTCATCATTTTTTTCCTGCCTCACTTTGCCTGAATCTTTCAACTCACCTGCACTCAATTGATGAGCAATCAAAACTCTTTTAAAGAATAATTACATACTTCTAAGCAATTTTTATCACAGTAGCAAATGTGTACTGAAAGAACATATATTCTCTTTTAAACTTTGACAGGTTTCCATTTATCAAAAATAGAGATAACCAATTCAAACTGAAAAAGTCACTCTAGAGCCTCATTCCCACCAGGGCTATCATGTGGCTTCAAAAAACTTCAAGGCATCCATGCGTTACTCATCTGAGGATCTTCAGAACGTAACCCACAGCCTAATGCAAAGGAACAATCTAATTAATGCTAATTGAGATTAAATGAATGAATGATCAAATATCCCCTTTGCTTTGTGCTGAAGAATTGATGCTTTTGAACTATGGTGCTGGAGAAGACTCTTGAGAGTCCCTTGGACTGCAAGGAGATCAAACTAGGCAATCCAAAATGAAATCAACCCTGAATATTCACTGGAAGGACTGAAGCTGAAGCTGAAGCTCCAATACTTTGGCCACCTGATGCAAAGAACTGATTCATTGGAAAAGATCCTGATGCTGGGAAAGACTGAAGGCAGGAGGAAAAGGCAGCGACAGAGGATGAGATGGCTGGATGGCATCACCGACTCAATGGACACGAGTTTGAGTCAACTCTGGGAGATAGTGAAGGACAGGGAAGCCTGGCATGCTACAGTCCATGGAGTCGAAAGAGCTGAACACGACTTAGCAACTGAACTTCACTTTCAGTGAATGGGCTGATTAAATTAGGCAGAAGAAGCTGTTCTATATGGCAAACTCTCCACATGTCAAACCCATCAACCAATAATGAGACTGCACCCTGTGCTAGCATGTGCTCACTTGCTCAGTTGGGTCCAACTCTTTGTGACCCCATGGATTGTAGCCCACCAGGCTCCTCAGTCTATGGGATTTTCCCAGCAAGAATATTCGAATCTATTGTCATTTCCTCCTCCAGGGGATCTTCCTCACCCAGGGACTGAATCCAAGTCTCTTGAGTCTCCTACAGTAGCAGGCAGATTCTTCACCACTGTACCACCTGGGAAGCCCCAGTTGCCATGATGCTGGTGGTGTTTATTTGTTTCTCTGCATATTGACTTGTTT
Source organism: Cervus canadensis (assembly GCF_019320065.1). NCBI lineage: Eukaryota > Metazoa > Chordata > Mammalia > Artiodactyla > Cervidae > Cervus > Cervus canadensis. Next base: position 53,272,188 of record NC_057399.1, read on the forward strand.
ATATTTCAAGACCCACCTTTTCCGTTTCCATTCAATTGTTATTTATTTAATTCTAATGACCATCTATGAAATAAGATACATTATCCTTATTTTGCAGCTAAGGAAATAATAAAGGCTCAGAAATATTAGTAGCTTTATGATCTCCATCAATTCACTCAGTTAATAAGGGCTGGAGACTGGATTTCACTGTGGAATGTTTTTGATTCCCAGTCTGCAAAGGAGAATTTATAAAGAAGTCTTAGAAGAAAGCTATTGCAAAAACTCACTGATCTCTTCTGCCCAAGAGAAAGTTCTACACTCACAGGACCAGCCTTGCACTTGGCTTTGCCCAAGAGGCATAAAGAGAAGATTCTGTCACAGAGACAATCTCTGCAAATGAAATTGGAAGATCCAGGAAACTGGAGAAAATAAAATACCCAGATTTAATTTTCTACAAATACATCTATCATTA